>NC_139435.1:5957645-6247645 GCF_905368555.1 Meleagris gallopavo
CCATTTATTTATCTCATGCTGTTTTGTATGTGCCAGTCTATTGTGGCAGATTTGTGCAGACTGAGAATAGCAGAAGATAATTAACTTTAATTGACAGACCAACACTAACCAAGTTATGCAAACTTGAAGATACAGTCTAGAGGGGTTTATAAAAATTTCCAAGACAGTTATAGACAGGATTTTAAGTACTGATATTCTACCCATAACCAAGGAGCTGGACATTGAATAAAATAGTGAATTTGCATTTGTCCCTTATAACAGCCTGCAAACCAGTGAGGAAAATTAAGTATCTTTGTTCTCAGGAGCAGTAAAAAATATCTTGACTTTGAAGAAATTGGAGAAGGGGAATGGCTGTGTGTTTTTAGCTATGCTTCATCTTATTTTTTTAGGAGAATGGTTAGAAAATTGATCATACTTACTTTTAAGTCAAAGTATTGCATATCCCTAAAGAATTAAATGCTAGCAGATAATTGTATTCCTCCAAAAATATTTTTCTGGTGTTGAACTAAATTAGTACAAAGAGTTAGTTCTCCTAATATTTAATTTCTTGGTATGCATAGAGCTGAGATATCAGCAATTGTTACAAACTGAAGGGTTATCTGGCCTGAAGCTATGTGAGGATGGCAATGCCAGGCTTGGAGGATTTCATAACAGACCAGATCACAGAGGTTGTTATCTCTTAAAATGTCTTTGTTAAAATTACTATTAATAAACAAGTATTTATATGTATTACTGTACATTATTATATATATCTATTTATATATCCCAAGTTCATACAAAGTAGGACTATTAATAAGCATATATATACATATAAATTTCATAGTAGAAGCAACAAGAATGTAATATGTTTCAATATTAGCAGCAGGTATACTTATGATTAATTACTAATCTACACTCATGCATTTATATTTATACATATGTTCAAAGTGTTTCTAATATAGTGTTCCTCAAAGAAATTTCTGAAGTGGGGCCAATCAAGAATGGACAAACTCTCACTTTGAAGGTACTTAGTCTCACAAAGTCTGGAGCGAGAGACACCATTCCAAGTAGAAAGCCAAGTCCCTTCCAACCCCTACAATTCTGTGATCACTGTTTTCACAGAATTGAGACTATAAAATACGCAAATATTTTATCCTATAAATGGTTTTTAGTCAAATTCCCATCTAGTACTTTCAGAACGTACAACATGAAGGAAAGCTGACAGAGGATTGCTTCATGTCAAAGGTTAAAATTATCCAAATCGCTGGCATCCTTATCACAACTTAATCATCAAGATTCTAAAAATGATAAACGTCTTCTAAAACAAAGAGATTTTGCTTCAGGTTCTTAAACACAATCTCTCTTCTTTTTATCGCTTAACGAACCCTTATCCCTTTTATAAACTCTTTTTTATACATATTTTATATGTAAATAAATTCTGTTTACCACTGTAAAAGAAATATAAATTTATTTAACCGTGCATGTCTGAGAATAATCTGGAATAAAAAGATCTTGATGAAGATACTTTGGACTCACTGGAAATTTTTTGTCCCTCTCATTCTTTCTGGTAATACAGCACTTGTTCACAAAATAAGTATGAAGAAAGCAATGTTGAATGTGTGGATTGCAGACTGCTTGCTCCTGACTGAGATGAAGAGGAGCTGCATCATCATTTCAACCTCCATCCTTCCCACCTGCAGAGTAAAAAATGAAATCTTGTCACGTATGACAAGGATAGATTCACACTTATCTTTGTCTACAAAAGAAATATAAGAAAAGAAAGGCCAGGATTGAGAAAGACTTTTCTAATACATTTTAATTCCAGGCTTTATGAAGATCTGTAAAAGAAATACTATTGCCCTTCAAGACACAGATGGCAACAGTGAGCAGCTTATGCTTTTGGCTGCTAGAAGAAATGGAGGCAAGTGAATATCTCTTCATTGGCAGTACTAGAGTTCAGCTTTTGAGCATTCTGGCAGACGAAGACAGTCCTAAGATCAGATCTAAGATTCAGAATTATTCAGATTTTGTACAGATATTCATATGAACATGAGATTAGAGAGAAGTCTCTGTACTGAAGAGTGCTATTAGTGATGAACTGAAGTCTGTTCATTGTTGTGAATGCTTTTGATGTCCAGCCCTTGCAGCATAAAACAAGATTGTTTTCAAGATTCTTAGCCCATACCACTTTAATTGTACTGCCAAATATTCACGAAAAAAAGTTAGCTGATCTGTGACATGGTTCTGCTGACAGCACAGAATATATCTGTGCTCTGTTTGGAGTTTAACTGTGTCATTCCAGGTTTTAGACCAGTAAGGGTAGCAAATCAAAATGACTGTAGCTTCTTACAGTATTGTGACCCTTGTCAGGATAACCAGATTTAATTGGCTCCTCAGATTCACTTACAGATGTAATTTGACTAAAGCCTTATAGATTCTTGGACATGTTCACAGAATCACAGAATCACAGAATCATAGGGGTTGGAAGGGACCTCCAGAGATCATTGAGTCCAATTCCCCTGCCAAAGCAGGTTCCATACACCAGATTGCACAAGTAGGTGTCCAGATAGGTCTTGAATATCTCCGGAGAAAAAGACTCCACAACCCCCCTGGGCAGCCTGTTCCAGTGCTCCGTCACCCTCACCGTGAAGAAGTTCTTATGCACATTTGTGCAAAACTTCCTGTGCTGCAGCTTATGTCCGTTTCCCCTCGTCCTGTCTCCACGTACCACTGAAAAGAGACTGGCCTCACCACTATGGCCGCCACACGCAGATATTTATAAACCTGGATCAGGTCCCCTCTCAGTCGTCTTTTCTCAAGGCTAAACAGACCCAGTTCACTTAGCCTTTCTTCATAGGGGAGATGCTCCAGGCCCTTCACCATCTTTGTGGCCCTCCGCTGGACTCTTTCCAAGAGATCCCTGTCTTTTTTGTACTGGGGAGCCCAGAACTGGACACAGTACTCCAGATGAGGCCTTACCAGGGCAGAGTAGAGGGGGAGGATCACCTCCCTCGACCTGCTGGACACGCTCTTCTTAATGCACCCCAGAATGCCATTGGCCTTTTTGGCCACGAGGGCACACTGCTGGCTCATGGCCAACCTGTCGTCCACCAGGACGCCCAGGTCCCTCTCTGCAGAGCTCCTCTCCAGCAGATCATCCCCCAGCCTGTACTGGTGCATGCAATTATTCCTCCTTAGATGCAAGACTCTACACTTGCTTTTGTTAAACCTCATCTGGTTAATAAATCATTGTAAATCGTAATAAATCATAATCATAATAAAACATTGTTAATAAATCTTGAACAATAAATACTCTATTTGCTTCCAGGAATTTCCTACAAATATTTTTTGTAAACTGAGTGGTTCCACAAGATTAACTTAAGACTTGCATTTTGATGACTACTCAACTTTGAACAATATGACCTACTAATGTTACCTACTATCAGAGATTATTCTAGTGGAAGGAATTGAAGCATGGTTTTAAAGGTATGATATTTAGCACAGGCTGATGCTCTGAGATTGGAAATATTATAGAAGAATGAGGTATCTGTTTAACTGCGTAACATTAAATTTTTATCTTTTTTTTTCTTTGACAACATATTCTCATCTGTACTTGACACAGGTGTTGCTTTTTTTTTTTTCTTTTGTTTTTCAATTATTGTTTTTCCTAATTAGCTCATGCTTGTAATATTAGTTGAAGTAATTTGTATAGTTTTATTCTGTCTGCATTCTGTGTTATTTCCATGATCTTTATGTAATAATAATAATAATAATAATAATAATAATAATAATAATAAAGGACTGATTAATTACATAGAAAATGTAAAAAATGAACAAGAGGGAGGGGAAAGGGGAAGGGTAAAGCAGCAAAGGGAAGGCCAGGGAAGGGATGGAGAAGACCATCTTCAGGAGGTATATATATATATATGTAGCATGTATTCTTTGTGACAGAATATGATTATTTATTTTTTTTTTTTTTCTCACCTTGTTTTGTACCTAAGTAATTTGTTATGGAATACACGAATGCTTCCTCTCCCCATGCCCCCATTTTTCCCCCGCTTTTTAAAACCTTTCTTTCAGTTCCTGTTTCCTACTGTGTATTTACCCATTTTTCTTCATACCACATTAGGGCATGGAGTCTAAACTGCCAGCTGGATGTGCCTGGCCTGTGTATGAGAATCCTGCACCATTTATTCTGATCACTAACACTCTCTTCTTTGATGCTCCTCCAAAGGAACTTTATCCCTCTGTTCCAGCTGCCATTTAGTTAAGCTCTTGATTCACGGGAATTTTCCACAATCATTTATACATCAGAGCTAGGATGTAGCCATTAAAATAATGAAGGCGGGGGGCAGAGGGGGGAATGGGGGGAAGGAAAGGAGGGAAAGGAGGAAGGGTAGATTTGAAGAGAAAAATAAAAAGGGGCACAAAGTTATTTAAAATACGTAAGGTCAAGTATCACCCTTTTTCTTGCCTTGCCTTGCCTCACCCACACTACTTTTCATCCCTCCTTCCATTCTTTCCTCTCTTTCCTTCCTCACTTTCTTACTTCTTCTCTTTAGCTCTTTCTCTCCTTCCTTTATGATCCTAGAAAATGTCTATCATAGTCAGTATTTGCAAAATCTTGTACTGGTTATTCAGGATAGTAGTTGGGTTAAACACAATCACCTGAGCTACAACACTTTAAATTTAACACTTCAAATTCAAAAACACATTACATATGAGAAAACTCACTGTGAAAAAAACATTAACCCAATTTTAATTCCCCAGTTTTAATTCTAATAATAAGATATTATCCTGAACAAACTCATTCACCCTGAATAATTATGCTGGGACTGCACCCAAAGATCAGAATTAATTCTGGTCAACTTCAGCACTTAATTATAGCCAGCTTCTAAGATGAGAAGCAATGGCCTTAAGTTGTGCCAGGAGAGATTCAGGTTGGATGTTAGGAAAAATTTCTTCTCAGAGAGAATGGTATGGCATCAGAATGGGTTGCCAAGAGTCACCATGCCTGGAGGTGGTCAACAAATGTGGAGATGTGGCACAGAGAATTTAGGGAGCATGGTGGTGACAGGATGGTAGTTGGAATTCATGGTCTTGGAGGTTTTTTTCAGCCTTAATGATTCCATGATTCAGCATATGTTAGCTCTCAGGTTCAACTTTAGCCCCTAGAAAATGCAGATATATCTAAAGTGACACATAGTTCATATAAAATCTGAACTGATTTTGTGAGAGCTTCTTTCTATCCATAGGAAAGGAAACTACCCCTGCCTAGCACCTAGCCAAGGCACTTTAGTTAATCACTTAAAGAAAGTTTAGATGAAGCTAGGCCACAGCAGATCCTGCAAGGTCACATAGCATGTTTGTGGTAGAGCTGGGATTTGGTTCGCAGGGGTCCTATTCCCAGGCAAATGCTGTTGCAAGACAGTCCTGTCCACTAGTAATTAATTTTCATTTTGAATGCTTCAGCTGAGATAGTAAGACACCGAAATTACTTGTCCTGTATAATTATCCACATAACTATGTATAAATATTCAAGAAATAAGCTGTAACTTTTTTTTCATTCCTCCATAGCTGTGTCTCTGAGTGTACACTGAACTGAGAGTACACACTTCCATACATTTTCCCATAAGTGTGTGGTGTGTCTGAATAGCTTCTATTCAGCATGCAGTGTTGGCTTTATAGTTTGTTTTGATTTTATAGGACTTATTTTTTTCAGTAATGATGAAAACTTTTTATTCTTTTTTTTTTTTTTTTTTTTTTTTGTCTATCATTCTACCTTTTCTTTTTATTATTATTTTTAAACAGCAGGCACATCTGCCCTATGGATGAATTTATTTCCTCAATCTCATGGTGCAATATTGCATTTCAGTTGTCAGTTTTGATTTATCGTTACTTTAAACATTAAATCTTCCTTTGCATTTTTATTGTTTCATTAAAAACATTCTGCTCGTCTTTTCATTTATAACCTATATCAAGGGGAAAAAAAGAAAAGAAAAAGAAAAAGAAAAAGAAAAAGAAGAACAAGAACAGAAATAACATCCCAGCTTCTGCTTCTTTGCTTTACCCTACGCTGTTATATTCAGGTTGTTACCTTTTAATTTCACCATTTTTTTTTCAGGTCAAAACAACCTACTAGCCACATATGAATAAAATAAATAAATTTGAAACTTATATGTTTTGTTACAAACAGAATTTCTAAAAACATTTATTAAATCTAATAACTTTTGTGTTTAATGAGGCACAGAGCATATGTCAGAAGTATGGTGTCCAAAAGGCAGAAGCACAGAATAGTTTATCTGGTAAATTGTTACACAATGTTTGACCCTTAAATTGAGCAGTAGGAGAGATAAATAGGGTAATCAAAAGCACTCTCTTACAGTCACATGAACTTGGAGCCATCTGGTCAAGGCAAAAATAAATCAGTAATGAAACTGGAAATTATCTGCAAAGACCTTTGAGGATTGGTTGAAACATTACTACACTCTCTTTCATATCAGAGAAAAAATAAATAAATATATAAATAAATATGTATAAACCCCAATAGGAAAATCTTTCCTGTAAAGATGATGAAAGTGACCCTAAGTAACATTAAAAAAAAAAAATTAATAAGGTTTCTTCTTCTCCTTCTCCTTCTCCTCCTTCTCCTCCTTCTCCTTCTTCTTCTCCCCGCCCCCCCCCAAAAAAATAATAATTTTTTTTTTTTGTGGGGGAAAAAAAAAAAAAAAAACAGGTGGAATGATTAGATGAATAAATAAACAAATTAATAAACCTGGAAAAAAAAAGAAGAAAAGGCATTCAAGGTCACTAGTGAAGGTGACTTTCTGCTAATATCAGTGGGAAGATTTGAGACTACCCCTTTGAATTCATATATTCACTAACTTATCAATATTGGTATTTAAATTTCTGCTACGTATTGACTCAATTTTGATTACCATCATCGCAGATGTTTGGAAAGTTAGTAGTTTAGTAGTTACTAAAACTTGACATCAGATCCCAAGCTTTTAGGATTTTCCATAGCTCAGGGTTGTACTGCTAGAGAGGAAATGTTGTCAAAGCTTGTTAAAGTGTTAAAACTAGTCAGAAGATCATTTATTTCTAAAAACATGTGAGTTATCTTCAATCTAGCTAGCTCAAGTATTGATAACAATAAATACACAGCAACCTGGAGCTTACATCTTTCACTCCATGTAAGTGCTGTTTCATTGAGCTCCTCTCATCACCAGGATAATATGTTTAAAGATGTTTTGTCTATGCGCGTGCGGTCACTAAAGTGCACACATCTGCAAAAATGGTGTATGTCCAAGATTCTATTTCTTTCTTGAACCTCCATGGTGGTTTTGCATTTGTAACCTAACCAATGCTGCTATTATAGCAATTGCTATTTACACTCCAGTTTTTTTTGGAAAGGCCTCCGATTTTTTGTGGACTTTAGGATGATGACGCTTTATTATCCCCTGGATTCTTCTTAGGTATTACAATTATTGGAAGAAAACTATGAAAAAGAAAATAAAATCTATTATCAAAACAAACATACAAACAAACAAAAAAATCATATGTATCTTTCCTTCACATATGTTGCTGTTTAACGCACCAGTTGGCTCAGCACCACACAGTCATTTGCTCACTCCCTCCACTTCCCAGTGGGATGAGGGAGATAACTGGGGAAAAAAAAAAAAATATGTATGTAAAATAATAATAATAGTAATAAAGAACTCTTGGGCTAAGATAAAACTATTTACTAAGACAGAGAAAAGGAAAAGGTTATTTGTTATGACCAACAGGTATCCAGCTGGCCCTTGAGATGTATGTGGAAGAGTGAGATGGACTTTCGCTCCCTTCAAACCTCTTTCCACATTATGCCATACAGTACGGAATATCCCTTTGACTAGTTTAAATCAGCTGTCCTGATTCTGTTCCCTCCCAGCTCCTTGGGCACCCACCTTTAGGCCTACACTGAAACGCTTGAATGGCCTTGGTTCTGTAAAACACTGCTTAAAAATATCTGTAAACAGTGGTGTGTTATTAACATTGTTTTTCTCCTAGAACCAAAGTATAGAATCATAACAGATACTGTCAAGATAATAATATCATCCCAGCTGAAAGACAGCATATAATGAACACTAGCTTCCGCTGGAAATCTCCATTCCATTGCTTTGCAAAACTTTATTCTTCTGGATTTGGATTAGTTATACCTAATTCTGGTGTGAATCCTAATGAAAAACTTATATATTTCTCCCACAAACTGAATTCTCAGGAGAAATCTTGAAAACACCAACTTTGACAGTATTTTCTGTGTGACTATGCATCAGTAGTAAAAAAATACTTTTTTAAGTATCATTTTACATATATATGTGTACACAAATATATGTTCATGCATGTATATATAGTCCCAGATAAGAAAAGAAAGTGTTTACTGAGGCTAATTTGGAGTTCACATTTTGAAAGAGCTTGACTCTTTCATCATGCTGGTTTTGTCTTGATTAGTTCTTCCATCTCTTTCTCCCTCCTCCCATTTCCTTTCTGCTTTTGCAATAAAGCATGTGTTTGATCTCTGTGTAAATAAACCAAACATCTGGAAGTAACTAATGGATCCACCATGGAAGCTTGAAAATAAAGCTGAAAAAATTGCTTACATTTCATTCACCCAGAGGGTCTTTGCATTTTGCTCTGAAAGGTTATGGAAGTTTAGTTGGTAACACCCAAATCTTCATAGATTAGAGGTGAAGATTTTCAAAGACACAGAAAGGAGAGAGGTACCCTCTTCTTCTTGACTATCAATGGGGGTTGAATGCCTAATTTCCATTTGTTACTTTGAAATTCATTCCATAGATTTAAGGCCTGAAGGAATCATAACATTCAACTTGCCATGTTCTGCTGCATAAAACAAGTCAGAGGTCTCTGTATAATACCTATACAGAGAACAAAAAACAGCGTTGGAACACAAACTTAGTGCTGCTCACATTTAATGCAAAATCTTAGAGAATTAGAAAACAAGTATGGTAAATGTGCCTTCCTTCTCCATTCTACCCTCTGACCGAGATACTGAAGTCTTTGAATTAATAGGAGCATTCCCTTTCATTCTTTTATTGGCCAGGTAACAATATCTCATTGTCCTTATACTTATTTAGTTCACCTCATTTTGAGTCAACTATGTGGAAGGAAAATGATCCATATATCCCTATCAGATAGTTCAATTGTTTATTTTTATTTTTATTTTTTATTTTCTTTCTTCTTAGTTCTATTAATACAGTACTCTGGATGGATGAAGTGCTAAGAGAAATCAAAAAGCATAACTGAGGTTTGTAGTCAGTGTTCCAGAGAGCAACAAGGGGGACAAAAAGTGCTTCAAAAAGTTGAGTTCTTTTTAAATGAGTAGTACGTGTAACACAGAATAACTGTGTGACTACAATTTCTTATCTTTATTATCATCGTGGTATAGAAGTACCTATGTACATAGAAAATTTTCTGACTGGACAATTGATTTATGTATCCATCTTTATGTCTATCTATCTACTACGACACTGATTGGTTTCACTATGCATACACACTGTTGTTTATTTTTCATGTTAAAATACACTTCTGTGTTTCAGAATATCTCTGTTTTATTTTAGTACACTCAAAGACATTTTTCTCCTGCCTCATTAGAGAATAATTTCTGAAAAAAATACAAATTCTTAAGACAAAGAGTAATACTTTGTACTCTAAAAATGGGGAAGAGCAAAACAAACTGATTTATGTTAAGGGATACAGGACTTGAAAATATACCCCAGGGTGAAATAAATATTACAATACACAATAATATCCTGGCTTCGCCTTGATGTGTATTACAATGCTATTATGAATCTCTCTGTATGATTCTATGGTCCTTAGAGAAGCCTGCCAGGGATAGGCTCCCATAGGCCTTGATACACTCAAAATGAGAAAATTTCTGCTTTTGGGATGGGCAGGAAGCAAAATAAAGTATTATGAACAGCTTAAGGTAATCGTCAAAAAACTGTACACCTACGAATGCAGTGAAGATTTTTAAAACTCCATTCTTATTGATTAAATAACTTATTATACTTTACCCATGAGGCTGTTCTTCAGTCCAGGAAAGGAACGAGGAAAAAAAAAAAAAAAAGAAGAAAAAAAAAAAAAGAGGGAGGGGAAAAAAAATAGAAGTTTTCAAAGACAGAAATATGGCCAAATATTAGGCTAGTTGTTGGTATAATTGTCTCATCTAATATTAGCTAATGAGTTCTGCAGTTCTGCAAGTGGACGTATGGGTCTAGAGGATGATAAAGGAAAAGGAAAAAAGGAAGAGAGGGAGCTATGTTATAAGAAGGAAGGACTTTCATGGGAGCAATATGTCTTACAATCTAATTGCTCTGTGTTTTATAGAACTTGATCATTAGGGTATCCTGCTTATGGTACCACAGAGATATAATGGTGAAATAAAGCAAGAGGCTATTAAACAGAAAGTTTAAATATAGCTACAGGGACACATACTTCATGACAACTTGACAGATGTCTTGGAGTGATCACTGGTTCTTTCATCACTAATTACAAAATCATTTGTCTTAAAGAAAGGACAAAAGAGAAGTAATTATGAAAAACATGATTCTTAGGGGATAAAAAGGATAACATCAGTTTAAAACACTGAAGTGATCATAACCATTTAGAATCATTATTAGTTTGCTTGAGCCAATGACAGCTTGGTTTTCGAAACCAGACGAAAGAGAGCTTCCTATACTGAAGAGAAGAAAACATTCAATTTCTTGTTATGCTAAACTTATCCTCAGACTCCAGAGATTTCTTTGATGAACAGTTCATTAAAATTTCCAACCGCAGATGAATTTGAGCTAAAATACACAAATGTTTTAATTATACATTCCTTTTTAATTACACTAATGACTTGTAATGTGTTTATGTTAGTTTAGAGTTTAATTTCTTCTCTCAGATTAGGTGGTTGACTTAAGGATTGTGCTTTTCAGTAAAATACTATGATTCATCAATGTTTGATCATGAGTTAATCCAAAAATATTAAAGCACTGCAATCCTTGGAGGAATAGTAATGCACACACATATACAAGCACAACTGTTTTTTCTTTTCCTTCGCTTAATGACAGTTAAACCTTTACAACATTTCAAAGGAAGACATGAATGTCAGAAGGCAGAATCAACACATACAGGAGCATTCAAAGATCTGCTGCTGTTAAGACTGCAGTTGGGAGAAGCATAGGGATGCAAAGGAGCAGAATGTGGGTGAAACTAGCTTCACTAGATGACTGGTTCTCAAAAGGGGACTCAACAGATTTAGAAAATCTGTTCCCTTTTTCCTTTGTTCTGAAGAACTTAGTCATAGTTTCTTAATCACAGAATCAGAGAACCATGGAATCATTTAAGCTGAAAGGGACTTTTAGAAGTCAACTGGTCCTACTTACCTACACTGAGCAGAGAATCTACAATCAGATCAGAGGTTTCAAATATCTGTCCAAACTTACTTTAGTCTCTACATCACTTGCTTAGTGAAAGAATCAAATGTAGGTATGAATCTAAACACTTGTAGTAGCTACAGGTTATTCCAAGAGGTGCAATTTAGGAGTTTAATGTAAAGTCTTTGTGCAGTCTTCATTTAATCATTAGTAATACATAGCAACTTCAGAGAGTGATTCTCATCCATTTGACATTTCTGTAAAAGACTGCAGTAATCTGTAACAGACATGCATTTTATCTCTCGTGATTGTACAAGCTGACAAAATGATTTGTTTAAACAGTATATGCTCATATATGGATGACTAGGTGTAGGTAATCCAAATCCTAGCTCCAGAATAATTTGATGAAATGAAATGCCATTAAATGGGGCCAAAATCTATTTTAGGATACCAGAGATGAAGGATATTTAAGAAATCATAGAATCATAGGATAATATAATAGCTTGGGTTGGAAGGGATATTAAAGATCATCTAGTTCCAATTCACCTGGCATGTACAAGGTTGTAAGTCACTAAATCAGACTTCCCAGAACACCATCCAACCTGGACTTGAATGCCTCCATAAATAGGGTATCCACAAATTCTCTGGGCAACATGTTCCTGTGTCTTGCTACCCTCTGAGTAAAGAATTTCTTCCTAAAATCTAACCTAAATTTCCCCTTTTTTAGTTTAAAGCCATTCCCCCATGTTTTACCACTACTAGACCACATAAAATTTGGTCTCTCTCCTGCTTATATGTTCTCTTCAAGTATCAGAAGGCTATAATCAGGTCTCCCTGGAACCTTCTCTTCTCCAAGCTAAACAAGCCCAACTTCCTCAATCTTTTCTGAGAGGAGAAGATTTCCATCCAGAACATCTTCACAATCCTCCTCTTGACCTGTCCTAATGCTTCCACATCCCTCCTGTACTGGAGACCCAAGGCCTGGGCCAGATGACACCTTACAAAGGCTGAGTAGAGAACAATCCCCTCCCTCACCCTACTGGCCACCCTATTCTGATGAAGCCCAGGACTGAGTTGACCTTCCAGGCTGCAATCACAAATGGTAAGCTAGCTAGCATGCAGCTTTTTGTCCACCAGGGCACCCAAGTATTTCTCAATAGGCTATTCTCAAGAATTTCTTCTGCCTGTCTATAGTCATATCTGTGATTGTCCTGAAGCAAGTGCAACACCTTGCACTTGGCCTTACTGAATCTCATTAGGTTCATGTGGGCCCACTTTTCAGGCCTGACCTTGCCCCTTTGGATGGCATTCCTTCCTTCTATTGTTTCAATAGCATCACTCACATTAGTGTTGTCAGCAAACCTGCTGAGGGTGATGTGCAGAATCAAACTATAACCACAAAGTAGTTATAAAGCAGGTAGGGTTTATTCAGTGCTGTGCAGACGCCGGGTGCAAGGGGGATAGATTAGCCTAGCTTGTGCACTGTCAGGAAAAACTGTCCTACAGATATAGGCTGAACTAATACATAATCAATTTTCCTGGAATTCGGATACATATTCATTACACCCCCAAGAGTTCATTAGCATGCAGACCCTCCCCTCTCCCACATGAGTAGTGGGTTGTGGGATGAAGATTTGTCATCTTCCTCATGAAGGCTTCTTTTTCGCTGTAAACTTCTGTGCCTTTCAGAGGGGCATCCCCCCAAACCAGTTTCTTCTTGCCCTGTGAACATCTAATCACCTCCCTGCCAAATGTCTTCGGGCTGTTCTCAAACCCCTATCTTTATGACCTTCATCCCCCTCACTATCCCTGTCACAGTGTCTGCCATCCCTTATTTTCTAACAAGCTCTACATTCTTGCTTCTATAAACTATCTCTAACTATTCCCCTTCACTCCTCTTATTCTCAGTCACTATGAAGCCTTCTTGCCTTTTTACTTTCACTTATGGAGCCCTTCTCACCTTTCAAGGGTACACCCAGTCCCATTGTCTATGTTAATTATTAAGATGTGGAAGAAGGCCAATCCCATGAAGGATCCCTGGGTGACGTTATTTATTATCTGGGCATATAGCCATGGACCATAATTCTCTAGCTACAACCATCAAATCAATTTTTTCTCCATCAAATATTTCAGCCTTCAAATTCATACATCCACCATTTAGAGATAAAGATGTCAAAGGCCTTGCAGAAGTTCAGGTAGACAACATGAGTTGCCCATCCTTTGTCCACTGATAAAATTATTCCATCCTAGAAGGCTATCATAATGGTCAGACACAATCTATCCTTGGTGATGCCATGCTGGCTGTCTCAGATCACCTCCTCATCTTAATGTGCCTTATTATCTCTTCCAGGAGGATCTATTCCATTATTTCCCCAGGCACAGAGGTGAAGCTCACTGTTTACTGATTCTTCCTTTCTCTCTTTTTTGAAAATAAGATTGATGTTTCCCTTTTTTCCAGTCACTAGGAACTTTACCAGAATCAACTTTTCCATTATGATGAAGAATGGATCGGCAACCACACCAGCCAGTTCCTTCAAAACCCTGGACTGTATGTTGTCTGGCTCCATAGACTTGTACACATTCAGCTTCTTGAGGTCATCTTGGATTTGCTCTACTCTTACAGTGAGATATTGCTCCCCTGGCCTCAACACAGGAACTCAATTCAGGGACATATCAGGGATGTGAGATGTGGGAGGCAGTGAAGACCAAGGCAAATAACTTGTTAAGTACCTCACTGTTATCCATTTCTGTTGAAGCCTGTTTTTCATTTATTGGAGGGGATACACTCTCCTTTACCTATCTCTTCTCACCAACATATCTAAAGAATCTCTCACCAAGTTTAATTCCATCTGCATTGTCACTTTCCTTGTCATATCTTTGCACAACCACATTGCAAATCCATATTCTTCCCAGGCCATACATTCCTGCTTTCACTGCTTATACTTTTCCTTCTTTTCCCTCAGTTTGACCAGTAGATCCTTGCTCAGCAGTGCCTGTTTCCTGCCTTCTCTGCTTGATTTTCTATTCTGGGGACAGAAAGCTCTTGTACTCTCTGAAAGGCATCCTTAAAATGCTGCCAGGAATGTTCTGTTCTTTGGCCCCTGAGGACAATTTCCCAAGGAGATCACATCCAACAATTTCTTAATCACCCTGCATATCACTCTCCTGAATTTTAGGGTCCTGATTCTTCTCTTTGTCAGGCACACATTCATCAAGATCACATACTTGACCAGGGCATGTTTGCCTCCAATCTTAACCTCTTTAACAATCTCCTCCATACTAGTGAGCACCAGGTCCAGTAATGCTTCATCTGTGGTTGATAATATATAACTTGAGTCACAGCTCTGATAGAGAATATATATAATCTAAGCGTAAATTGGCATGACTGGATCTGTACAGGTGAGGATTCACTGTCAGTGGTACTGGAGGACAGAGTTTTTCATTTTTTTAAGACCATCATCCTCCAATATTAGCTGCTTATGACACATTTCTCTGTTTTCCACTACTTTTCTATTATTTACATCAGCCATCTCCAGGCCTCTGCTAGCCCGTTTGTGTAGTTTAGCTCTTTATGAAACACCGTGAGGTTTGACAATCCAAGAACATGCACTACAAGGTTTGGAAAGGAAATAAATAAGCAAATACATAAATACATAACTTTCTGAACAACATACAAAGCAGTAAATATAGGGAAACTGCCATTATCAAATGTCTAGTGTCTGAATCAAATAACCTGTTGTGCATTTTAGACAGTAGAATGGAATATAAAAATGATGCAGAGGACACCGGACAAAATATTATTATTATTAATGATAATTTATTTTTAAATTAAAGTAATATAGATAAAGCGGTGTTCTAGAAGAAACTGCCTTCACAAGGAAGAAGTTTGCCTGATTCCTGCCTTATAAAATCTCTTCGTCCACCCACTTTTTCTATCCAGAAATCCTACACCACTTTCTAGGCTCTAAGAAAACAGCTGATATTCTTCTGTGAATGGGATCTATCTTGTACTTGGGGGGGAACACAAATCACAATGGAAAACATGACACATCTCTTTCAGCAAGATAGAATGAAGGCTTACTAACTAGAAAACAAATCTTGCCATTGAATTAATAGTGTGATCAGATGCTCATATACAGTCAGAATGTCACTGAGGTAGAAAAAATTGGCTACCTGCCCTGTTTTGGTGCATGGGATTCAGCTGACTGAATGCTGGCATTGTAGAAGTTCCTGTTTGACCTCCTTCTACAGTTATTGCTAGTAAAAGAAGTGCTAAGGTGCAATTGATTTATCTTAGAATAGATATCTAAAGTGGGTCAAATAACTTATTTTACAAAAAAAAAAAAACAAAAAAACAAAAACAAAAACAAACAAAAAAAAAAAAAAACAACTTTTATCTCTGGGATCACAGATGACAGCTGAAGTTAGATGAGGTTAAGTCTTCCCAGAATGTTCTGTTGTCAGAACATAAAAAAATGTATCTATTTCTACTTGTATCAGAATAAGCAATGACAATTATGATGACTTCAGACTGTAGTGCCGTACTGAAAGGTTTAAAATCAGCAAGTGATGATACTTGCTGCATTAGATGCAGCTTTAGACTTCACAGGGATATATGCAAACACACTCAGTTTGCTCTGTTGACTCTTCAGGTTGACCAGACTTATCTCAGAGAGTGCTCATCCATAGTGACAATTTGAACTTTCTAACTGAAACACGACACTGAGCTAAGATAATGAGGATATGCACAAACTTGCATCTTTAAACAACTCTGCACATCTTCCTTTGTTCTCTCCTTTTGAAAGATTTTTTATTCCATCCTCTTGTTTGGACTGCAGGACTTTTGGAAACCATTTCATACCATACACCACTAGTTCCATCCGTGAATGAGATTTCCAGGGCTTTATCACAGCAATATTGTAAAAATAAATATATTACACACAGAGTATTCTGCAAGCCATAGAAATTAAATCTGTATGACTGCCTGGACTAGAAACACATATGTAGTAACAGGTCTTGCATGACTTCACATTCCATATGATCCCAGATCAGAGTAAAGAAAACAGAATTAGCATTTGTTGAGTTCAACTGAATGCACAGTTACCAGTTCAGCATTAAGTTTTTCACATCTATTCTTATTTCTTATGCATAGCTTTTCCCGTCTCTTACCTCCTTTAAGGTGGGTTATTTGGCTGCTTTGTGTGCAAGAAAATAAAAATATGCTTCAGTATGTATATGAAGCATAGCTTT
This sequence comes from Meleagris gallopavo, assembly GCF_905368555.1. NCBI lineage: Eukaryota > Metazoa > Chordata > Aves > Galliformes > Phasianidae > Meleagris > Meleagris gallopavo. Next base: position 5,974,295 of record NC_139435.1, read on the forward strand.
CTAATCCCCACCATCACCTTTCCATGAAGCTACAGTAAGATAAATAGACCAATATCCATATTTTACAGTCTATAAAATCTAGATCCTCTTTAAAAAATATCTTATGTGTAGTGCATACACTTGCTAGCTTATTTATCAACATACACTTATGCAAAATGTATATAGATAGGTCATATTGTTGTAGGGCTAAACCAATATTTACTTGTGGAAAGCACTCAAGTAAATGTCTACAGAATGGAGGAGAGCCTGAAAAAAATTCAGTCATTCTAGGAAACAGCAGCAGAAACTCAATATATCAAGCTTGTAATTATCCCTATATCGCACAAGAAAGAATAAGGGCTTGCCTGTGGTTAGAAATGCCATTGTAAGAGGGTATTTGTTTACAGTCAGACCAGAAAAAACAGAAAGTCTGTTAACAAAAGACATAAGACAACGTACAGCAAATTATTTATTTATTTATTTACTTTCAGTATCTTATAATAGTTAATGCATGAGCAAGACGAAATAAATAGAGCCTTATATCTTCATTCAGATTGGGTTCTAAGATGGTGTAAGTAACATGGCATTTTTATTTTTATTTATTTATTTATTTTGAAACATCTTGAACACCTGAGGGTTGCTTAAATCTGCTGAAAAGCTAAACTACTTCTCAGCACACTTACACATAAAAAAATCAAAGAAAAACAAAAATCCAGACAATTTTTGCCTGTTTCCCTATAATGTAGACTTTCTCAGGTATACGGAAACTGAGAAAAGGTAGCTGGTAATAGGAGGCTTAAGATGAAGCATGACCTGAACACAAGAAGCTATGGGTCATTGGGTATGTTTTCAAAGTTTGTTTTATGAGTCAGCTTTTAACCAGTAGTTTCAGAAACGGAACTTAAAAAAGGGAGTTTGAATTTGGTAAAATACATTAATAAATACCTTAATTTTTAATTATTCTATCTTTATGTTCTCCATGTGGTGCCCATTGAATCAAACACCATAGGTCTGCAATTGTAGAAAAGGTGGTATCCAAAACAGTCTTCATCCTAATCTTGAAGTGATATAAATTTTATATTTCTTAGATTACGTTATGTGACTCACGTCTTTTAGTTGAGTAAAACCGATGGAGAAGAGAGTTCTAGAGTCCTTGAAAGAGCTCAGAACAGATGTGGCTTCTGTTCAAATTCTAAGTGAGTTTCCCAATTGCATTTTGCAAAGAATTTCTTGCAGTTCTCAAGATTTATGTAATATGCAGGGAAATTGGAAGATTTATTTATTTATTTATTTTTACTTTGTGGCATTTATTAATATAATGTTCTTACTGTCCCATTCAGTTCCAGGGTCCTGGCAGAAGGAATAAAATGGGTGAAACAATCTGTATTTCTTCTCCAATGATAGTAAAAATAACTTGTTTGGGAGAAAGTCCCATGAATTTAAAGAGTACCTTAAGAAACCAGCAAGAGCATGCATGTAATTTTTTTATTGTACCAAAGATTAGATTGTCTTGTTATGTCATTGTAACAAGGCTTAAAAATTCACACTTAGAATAGCTTCTGTACCACACCGAGTACAACAGAACCTTTCAACTAGTTTAAATTTGGGTTTATTTTGCAACCTTGTATTTTTAAAATCAGTATTATAAATTCTTGTTTGAGACTGTACATGCTGTTCAGCCACTAATGTTTGGAATTTCAGCTGCTCTGACTGCTCCTAAAAAGACTTCCTTATCACTGATATCCTATTACAACATGCAAATTACTTGGATTCCAAGATGTTCTACATTTGTCACCATGACACACTAGACAGACAATTAAGTGGTGAAAAACTTTAACTCAGATTCCCAAACTGTACTTCAGAATAAAAGAATAAGTATAGAGGAGCCTATAGGCTCCAAGCATTTATGTAAATTCAGGATATTCTCTCATAATTTGTTAATGCAAAATTGTCTGTAGTCACAGGCAAAAAGAAAATCACATAGAAAAGGAAATCATAGAAAAACCTGTCTTGCTAATTAATACACCCCTGAAGCATAGCCATGGGTAAGATACTTGACAAACATAAAGATGTATTTCTCAGATAAACTCCCCCAAGTACTCTGGGGTTTCAAAATTGCTTCCTGGAAGTCAGACATCAGACACAGACTTGGAAGTTTCAATGAGATCTCTGGGCAATTTGTTTGCATTTCCAAGTACGCAGTCTTAGAATTCATTACATTCAATAGTGTAGGTGCCTGGAGTGTACTCTACTCCCTTGTTTTCTCTGTCTATGCTCAGGGTCAATTCTTTGATATGGCTCAGTGTCCCACTGTCTCATTTCAGTCCAGATTGGTTGAATCCTTAGTGAGATCTTCCTGCTCCTGGGAGCTGCTTTTATGCCAAGACTCTTTGCCCTGATCTGAGCTGTCTGAACTCTGCTGCAGACATGCCCATGCACATGCCCATCACCGCTTGAGCTTTCTATTGATACAGTCTCGTGCTCAGATGCCAACTCACAAACCTGAGTTTGGTGTCTGATGTCAGACACATCTCATAATTCTGAACTTGCATAGCAATTACAGGACAAACTGCTGACTTATTTCTCCTGGATCTGTGCCACCACTAGCATTCTGTCTGGTGATCAGCAGATGGTCAGCCTGGTTATCCTTTCCGGTCCAACTCTGTCATTTCAGGTGAGTACTGTGGGGCTGAGCCCTTTGTTGCCCAAGCCACAGCTCCACTTGCCATCACACTCAGTAGTCCATGGTGCTACTAGCAAAAAGTAGCCACAAAAAGAAACAGAGATTTCTCTTATCTTTTTCTTTTTGATGTCCTCTGTGATGGGATGAGCATAAAGAAGTGGACATTTTTTAGTCTGATGCAAACAAAGCCTCTGATACAGTCTTTCATAGTATTTTTATGCCATGTTAGTGCAATATGGACTGGATAACTGGCACATAAAGTGGATGGAGAATTGACTTTACCATTAGAATCAAAGGGACAAGCCATAAAATGTCCAGGTAGCAGCTGAATATTATTGCTGTTATTTGGATACCAAAACCTGAGACTAATGCTACTAGAACTGTTACCGCAAACATGAACTGGAATCCATCCAGTCAGTTGCAGGAACATAGAACATGCAGCATTGAAGTAGAAAACACAAAGCTCAGAGATGTTATGGCAGTTCATAGAGGTATAAAACAGAACAAATAGAAACTGTAACATGAATTTTAAATTAGATATAAGGAAAGTAACACTTTAAGAGCAATCAATCACTGAAATAAGGAATTTGTAAAATCTCAGAGCTTTGAGATGTTTGAAACATACCTACACAAACATGGAACCGCCTGCACTTGCTTTGAACATCAGGAAGGACTAGACTACATGTGGAGATCCTTTCCAAACCAAACTTAACAGCTAGCCAAGATAACACACTTATCAAGTTCACATCAGTTCAAATCTTTACCAACCTTGATGATTCTATGGCTCTATGAATTTATGATTCACAGTTATATGGCAATCTCTGAAATATCAGTCAAGAAGGATAGGCTTGAACTACATGAACTATTGTCTGGGTGACAATTCCTCAAAGTGGCCTCAAGTGAATTAATTTGGTTTCTTTTGCAAGCAAAGCTGACTGAAGATCACCTAATTTATAAGTCAGCGCTTTCACAAAGGCCTTCAAACCACTTCCATCAAGCTCATGTTGAAGTTAATTCTGATTAAAACTCTCACACCTTCCTTGATGAACAGAGGACGGGAAAGATGTATACTTGAACTCTGCATTTCTGTTTCTTCAGAGGGTGCTATGATTGTTGTAATGCTTTGTTACTTCATCCCCAGAACGTGAATGATTTTGTCTGTTATAGTCAGTGTTAAAATCATGAAGACTTAGAACTTTCAAATAGGGCCTGTCTGTAATTCAAAAACTTCATGCTGTTCTCTGCTGAAATGCTTGCACATCTGTAAGATATATTGTAATTTTGCATTTCAGATTTCAGAAAGATTGAGTTCAGGGGCTTTCTTGGTTAGGTGTCTGGGAATTAAAAATGTAGTACTGCGTTTCAAATTTCAGAAGCTAAACTGACTTTTGGAATGTAAGTAATATATAAATATATATATCAATTGGAGGATGACAAATTACAATAAAAGATGAGAGGTACAACTACATATTTTAATGCAAATGTTACCTTAAAGGTAAGAATGAATCCCAAATGTTTATTTCAAAATGAACTTTGGGACTAGCTTTTAAACAAAAACTTAAACATCCCAGTTTTCCTACAGAGACCATTTCTGCCATACTTTCTAGATTTTAAGGAACATGGACTTCAGCTGTTTCTGTTTTGGGTGTAAATTAACTACCAGCTGGATTCAGGGAGAGCATCTTCCTTACTACAGTATTGTCCAATTAGATGACATACTGCAACAGCAATTAAAAAGTCAACACTTGCCACGGTGCAATATGAAAGATATGGCATAGAAAAATAGTGCAGTACATCAGATACTATGGTTTAGTGACTGTAACTGATGGCATTTTAATGACTCTTATATTGTGATTTTAAACCTTTGCTGGAAATGTCTACTAGATTTAGCTGAAAATAGCAGCCACTGTTTCTCAGATATTGTGTTACTCTGGCTTATTCATTTAGCTGTATGATTATTGTTCAGTATACAATCTAAAGCAGACTTATAAGATTGCAAAATGCTCTGAAGGATGAAGATTCTAGAGTCAAAAACAGAAAAATAAATGCATAAATTAGTAAACAACATAATTTAAACAAAAAAAGATACTTTATTTTTCTTATCATACTAAGTTCACAATCATTAAGGTTTTATGTAAGAGAAATATCACAAAACATGGAGGAGGGAAGGGTGGAAGGGAGGAAATGAAATAAAGTCAAGACTTGCAGTTCTTTGAAATTGTTTTTTATGGAGGCAAAAATAATTTCCCTACAAAGCTAAAATTAATCAGGTCTGATATTGTTCTTTAAGAATTTTCAGTCCTGATTGAAGAAAATTTTTATTTATTCTGCAAGCTCTGATTTAATTATACCCTCTGCAAAAGACACAGAGCTGCACCAATTTTGCATATACTATTATTATCATTTTCTTTTTAGTAGTAGTTCCTATGTTTGTTTTTAAGTCACTACATGACAAGAAAATTTCTGCAGGCACTATTTCACACCACCATAAATAAGCTCTTTTGTAAATAGGCCTATCTAATCTTAAAGGCTTTGGGATAGTTCCCATTGTCTCTTTCTCCAGCTACAATTCATTACAAAATATGGCAACTACCACTCCTCATTTTTCATTATTTATTATGGCCAAACCCAGTTGTGGATTCTATACGCATTTTCGGACATCCAGCCATAGAGATTTATGAGCTGGTACAGCCCTGTTTCTGGGTGGAGTTTGGCTTAGAAGATATGCAGGATAATGAATGAGTTGCTATGTTTGGTATCAACCAGATATTGGTACAATGTTGCAGAAAATAATAAAATGAAATGAAGTAACATGAAATGAAACGAAGTAAAGTGAAATGAAATAATAAAATCTGCACCTGCTTGATGATAAAACATAGGATCAAATACTGAAGGCTTTTTATTATTATTTATATATTTTCCTTTTTTCTTCAGACATAAGTTGCAAGAAAATGTTGTTGTTGTTGATTTCTGTTTATTTTTCAGTATGAATCAGAAGTTAATCACAATTCAAATTTATCTTATTACAATTAATTTCTGACCAAAAAATGCATTTTAGCTCCATGCTTTGTGAAAAGATCTTACAGTGAATCCTCTCAGATTTTATCATTTCTTCATTATTAACTGACAAATGTTTCAGTGCCTCAGTTTTCCTTGAATAAAGCAGATGTTTATTGTATGTGTAACATAAGACAATTTGTTATCTTTAATCAATTGCATTTCAACACAGTAATAAGGATCTTCGACTAAAGTACTATTATTAACTGCTTTATAGCTTCTAGCTGTGAAATAGTTGCTTAGCATTATTCCAGAAGAAGCTGCATTTGACAATATTTTTTTTCATGTCCCCTGTATTTCCTATTTGGTCTTGCTATCTGTACCATATCTTGGATGCCTTGTGAGTGCATTACCCTCTAGGGTGGATTGGATTTCCACCTGCGACAAATATGTGTTATAAGATGATAGCACACAGTTAAAATCTAAGCCCCTGGGGCCCAAAACAGTATCTAACATATGCATTAAAATCTTAGGCTCCCATCTTAAATGTAGGAGAATCAACCTGTCAAATCCCTTTTCCAGAAATGCTTCCAGTGAGAATTAGGAATCAGATTTGTGACTAGAATGGCAAAAAAAAAAAAAAAAAAACTACTTTCCTTTTTCCTTTTTTTAATATCAGAAACACTAGTAGTAATTTTCTAGTATAGGGCTCAAGACTATTAATTTTGGTGCTCTTGACAGTTCTAGACCACTGTCTAAACATTCATCTCATTTCCTTTGATCCTTCCCAGAGTAATTTCTGAAGGATGCTGATGAAAAAATATTTCACAATAAATTAAACTAATTGTTCCTAAGCCAGTTCTCTATTGCTTCATCAGTTTGTGAATATTAATAGTAAATATCCAACCTAGAGGTAATTTTCTACTACAACATTTGTCTGTGTCTGGTCAGGATATAAGTCAACCTATGATCTAAAAGAGCTTTGTTTGAATTTAATGTAGAAATTCATATGTAAAGTAAATATATATATGCATATAACAATACATGCACACACACACATAAATATATTAGAAACTGTGCTAGAAAAAGCAAGAAAAGTGTTGCAGACAGCAAGGGCAAGCCTCACCAGGATGATTTATGAATCTCATCATTTTCACTCTGTCTCCATTGACCCTACTCTTCTGCCACAGTAGTAGAGTACAGAGAAGAGAGAATGAGCCTGCTGCTCTTCCCTCTAACTCATAGGACCATGATTTACTAAAGAAACACTACAGGCATGTGGCAGCTCCTGTGAAACCTACAATGACTTGGTGTGGTCAAGAATTGACTATACTGTTCCTTCAGTTGGCTTTGCTCAAGAATGGTTAAACATTGTGGGAAAGGACATAAAGAGCTGTAGAGGAGCAATAATTCAGCTGAATCCCATTTTGCTAGTCAGTCAATGACTTTAAGTCAGATCTCATTCTTTTGCTTAAAAAGGAGGATGACACACAACTAAGACTCTCAGTTCATTTACCCGAAGACAAAGAGTATTAATACACCTTCTCTCTCCAGTCACCTCCCCACCATCAGGGAGAGCTGCAAAAGCTTTAATTTAGCACAAAACTGCTTTGCATTCATAAAGAAATCCCATGCACAACATATTTTCCTTCTGAAAATCACACTGGGCAACCAGTTTTGTTTTAGAAGTCTTTAAATACTTTTAGTTAAATGTTGACAACTAAATTAGGTCTTAGGCCCACACGGCTGGCAAAGAGGTAGATAGATAGGTGGACACTTGTACAGATGTATCAACATCTGTAGGAAATCAGGGTTCCTAGATCCATCCTTCCTTCCTTCCTTCCTTCCTTCCTTCCTTCCTTCCTTCCTTCCTTCCTTCCTTCCTTCCTTCCTTCCTTCCTTCCTTCCTTCCTTCCTTCCTTCCTTCCTTCCTTCCTTCCTTCCTTCCTTCCTTCCTTCCTTCCTTCCTTCCTTCCTTCCTTCCTTCCTTCCATCTTCCTTCCTTCCTTCCTTCCTTCCTTCCTTCCTTCCTTCCTTCCTTCCTTCCTTCCTTCCTTCCTTCCTTCCTTCCTTCCTTCCTCTTCCTTCCTCCCTCCCTCCCTCCCTTCCTTCCCTCAAAATCTGTGAATACAGAGGGAGCCAGCAGGAGGAAGGAGAGAAAATAAATCACTCAGCTACAGATATTGTGAAATGCAAGCACGTACCGCACTTCTGTTTCTTAATAAAATACACACTAGTCCCCAGGAGACATTTGTAGGAAGCTGGGGAAAGAGTTATTTTTAATGGGTTCATTCATTTATGAATGGAACATTTTCTCCTATTTTTTTTCCTCATACACTTTTGTTTTGTTTTGTTTTGTTTTTCCAAATGGTCTTCTTGAGATGTGAAATAGGTGAAAGAAAATACAGTTTGGGACTACTAATTATGCTTTCTTATTGAGTACATAAATTTGGTGTCAAGCAGGCCAGGCTGAATGGTATACATTTATTTCAAAAACATCATCTCTGTGAGTCACTGCTGCATCATCCTATTGATTTAAGTATCTTTGCTACTGTGTTTGATGCTTATATGAAAGGCTGGCTATTAGCAAACTAAATTGAAAAACTAGTAAGTCAGACTTTTCATGGATGATCATGACTGCTACTTGTATGCAGCTTTAAATTGGAAAATACTGTAAAAGACTTTATATATATAATATATATATATATAATATATATATATAATGGGCCAGTCTCCTCTTTGCAAACAATAAGCCTTATTAGTTGTAAAGAAGGAAAAAAAGATAGAGAGGAAAAACAAGATAGAATTCTTATGATCCACTGCAAGTTGCCTAGTTTCAAGTCCTATCTATAAAAATGTTAATCTTTTCATTTCAAAGGGTCACTATTTCTGATCTTGTTGGACATTTGTATTAAAATCCTGTGTAAAACAAAGCCCTCTTAAAAAAGCAACATAGAATATTTTGTGCTCATGCAAACAACAGCCAAGAAGCTGTTGTTAGCTGTATTCTTTCAAACACAAATCTACACAGCTGAAGCTGAGTGGATAGGGGTCAGAGACAACAAAGAGACTGACTCTTTTGGTGCTGCCTAGGGTTTCTCCCTTTACTTTGAGTTCCATGATCAAAGGAAGGCAAAAACGTAAATAAAGAATAAAAGAAAAACCTGAAATTCCATTTAGACCATTGGGAAATAATAAATCACCAAATGGAAGTAGGTCATCTGAGAGGTTTGAGCATCAAAGTCCCTTTCTCATGTGACTATTTCTCATGCGACAAATTGGCCAACAGCATAACTGTATTGACTCCGTAAGCTTGTTAACATGAGTCATGAGAAATGAAGACTCTGGAACATGGTTGCAGTTCAGAAAATCAAAGTTAATTTTCTAATTCAGATTTAAGACAAAATTGGAGTCCTCTCTCTCTCTTTCTCCCTCTTTCATATCACTTAGTGATACAACTGCAGAAGAAACGATTAACAGGGTCAGATTGAAGTTCTGTCCATTACAGAGGTCAATAAAGGATATCCAAGAAACAGTGTAACAAGTCAGGTAGTGACTGACGTTTCTTCTGCACAGCCCCCCAGATTCTAATAAGTGACAGCTCAGGGAATTTTACTACCAGATATGTTATCACCATATTTTATGGTGTTCACTGATTTTTTATTTTATTTTTTATTTTTTATTCTTTTTTTTTTTCACCAGTAATTTTCCTTGTTCCCTTTTTCATGATAAACTTCCACTATCCACAACTTGTGCTATCAAGTCTCAGAGTGTGAACTGTGAGAGAAACTCTCTCCAGTCTATGTTTTGAATCCTTGTACTCCATCTGTGATAACTGGTGTCAGCTTTGGGAAGAAACAATGAGCAAAAAGCACTTCTACCCTAAATCCTCAAAAGATAAATTTGGCGAGTTTCACTGAATTTCTTTGTTATAACTGTTTGTATACATTGACTTAAAACAGATCAAAACAGTAAATACTGAATATATATATTTTTAAATCCAGTATAGGAAAGAGAGTAGCAGATGCTCCAGAATTTCTGGCTTTATAATTATAATGTTCCCTGAGTAAATTTCTATATTGTTCAGTGATAACCTCTGCAGATTTATTTTTAAAGGTTGTCTGCTTCTGCCCAATTAAGCATATATTGAATCACCAGTTATTCAGGCTACTTTTTTAACCTGCATTTCACAGTTAAGGCCAGACATGGCATAAACCTAAGTGCTGAACTTTGGCTAAATACTTGACCGTGCATTATGGGGCCGTCGCACACATGCTGTTCTGATGAATTATCTCAGTATGTACAACCTGTTAACATTATTTGACTTTGAAGTTTCTTTTGGCAGGGCTCATTGATTATCCCAGTTTTTTTAGTGCAGGACAGAGAGGTTTGAATTGCCTGCCTGTTTTTAATCCTCATGTATAGTCAAGATAGAGAGCACAATAAAAGGAGAGAAGTGTGTGAATTCAGTTAGTGTAGACCTCGGATGCCTCAGGATGTCTCCTGTGCCTCAGGAACCTGTTCATCATCTCTGGATAGCTAGAAAACCATCCACGGGCAGGTTTACCAATCATTAGATTAGGCTGCTCAGGATCCCATCAAGCCTGGTGACCGTGAATGCCTCTAGGGCTGGGACTTCCACATCTTCTCTGGGTAACCTGTTTCAGTGACCCACAAGCCTTCTTCCTAATATCTAGGCTAAATCTCCTGTTTTAAAGTTTAAAGCCATTCCCCTCTGTCCTATTAGTATCAGACCATGTAAAAAGTCAGTTCCCCCCCTGCTTGCGAGCTCCCTTCAAGTACTACAAGACTGTAATGTGGTCTTTCTTGAGCATTCTCTTCTCCAAAATAAACAAGCTCAACTCCATCAACCTTTCTTCATTGAAAAGGTGCTCCAGTCCTTTGATCTTCTTTGTGGCTCAAGACAGCAAGAATAAGAGTCAGCTAGAAACACTGCACTAGTAAACTGGCTCAGAAACACAAGCCCTGGCTTTTTAATTCTTAAAAGTAGCAAACAAATAGTCATTTCTTATTTAATAATTCTATAGCAACATTTTAAGGAAACCTTAGAAAACGAAGAGAAAGTTCAACATAAATGAAGCCAAATAAGATCTACTTAAGTTTTCAGGGAGATAAAGGCCAGATGATTTCACATTCAATTTCCAAGAAGCACTGAAACACAGTAAAGTGTCATTATAAACGTACCTTTTAAATTTGGTCTCAAGATTTTCCCAGGACACAATGAATTTGAAATGTTGACTTCGCATCCCCAAACAATACAAAAAACTGCCTCTGGCTCATCTGTCTTCTCCCTGATAACAGATCACACTCCTCCAGCCTAGCAGAGAATGAAGTTAGTTCCCTTCACTACCAGAGATTCTACTCTAACACTGTGGCATCAGCAAGCTAGTTTTCAGGGAAAGGAAGGCAAGGAGAAATGATGCTTGATGTCAACACAGTGGGGTGTATAGTCCCCCTCTGTGTTTTTAGAGGGGCTCTATCAACTTAAAAATCACTCTTCTGTCTGAAACTTCCTTGTTACCTGCTGTTACTGGTAGCACTGACAAGAACCATTACTGAGAGAAAGTGGATAATGCATATATGTGGAGTTTTCCAGTGTATCTTTCTTTCATTTGTTTGTATGCTTAGTATCATTTGTTTTTCACATTATCAGTGTCAGGTCTAAACAATATTTAATTATTTCTCCTGCACAGTCCAATCAGCCATCAGCCTGTGCAGATTGTCATCCAAAGAGCTGTTGTGTGCATGACTGTAGGTAAATGGAAGAGAGGAAAGGAGATTGAAAAATTCAAGAAAAGCTGAAAAGAAAATAATAGTCACCTTCCAAAAATTAACTGGATACATGGAGAGAACCTTTTTAGAGCATAATGTAGCATCAAGGAGGCACACAGTGAATTAGTAGCAAAGTCAGGAGGATAATCCGTGCAGAGGCAGTGCCCTGAAGAAGTAGCTTTCGCTTCAGTCTACAGGAAACCAGTTGCTTTATTATCCTGTAGGTTAGTATTTAGGAGACAATTCTTCCACAAAATCATACTAAGCTGTTTTATACAAGAGAAGTTTTTCTTGCTAGTAAATGGAAATTGAAACTTGGCTACAGTGGAGCTCTTTCCTGACCTATAGCACTGTATTAAGGGAATTATACTGTACAAGTTAAGGAAAAGAAAGAGCTTAAATGGCAGACTACCCCCCAAGGGAAGCCTGACTTCAGTAGTAAACTTTAACTCAATTTCAGCTCCTCCTTTGAGGTCAAATCTACTTCATTTTTTTTCTTGGTTTCTAGCTGTTTTGTGGTGTGAGTTTTTATGGTTTGTTTTTATTTATTTGTTTGTGCTGCTGTTTGTTTTTGATTTTTAAATTTTGAATGACATGCCTATTTCTTGCATATTTTTTGTTTGTTTGCTCTGTTTCATTTGTAATGGTGATCTTTATTTATTTATTTAAAGAAAATTCTCCAATTTTTCACCCTCCTCTTTTGGTTGAAGATGAAAGCTAAGGGTTTTACTAGATCCAGAAGGGAAATAATAATAATATCAACATCTTCCATTTAATAGTGCCTTTCATCCCAAGGCAGATTATATGTCAGACCAATTTGTGCTCTCTGTTACATGACTGCATATCCAGAATAATTAAGTGAGAATCAATAGTGTTTCTCTGGACTTATCCCAGAACAAATTCATATAGAATTAAAGTATGCAAATATAATTGCATCACCCTTTCCTACTACAGCAGGCATTCAGCATTCAACATTACCATATTTTCCCCAGTCAATGTTGTACACAGATATTCTCTGTCATGTCTTGAAAAGGAGCACAATAGTTTACCGCTCCACAAAAGTTTCAGAAATCTCACTGATCTGTGATTCTGTCATGCAATGGTGTCAGAGGGTCCTGGAAAATCTGGACAATTATTTATCTATTTTTATCATCTGAGGGAGTATGTAACATTGCAACGTTTGTGTTTTAAACATCACTTTGCATGCCAGCCTGTATCAGAGATGCAGCCCAGTCAGAGCAACCTTGCTGATGAAGACATGGACATTCTCAGTTCTCCTCATTGCAGACTGGTGAAGATAGCAAAGAATAGCATAGACAATAGGTACAAATAGAGCTGTAAAGGGGTCTGATGGTCTGAGCAAGATACAAAGGCCAGTATTAGAAATTGCTTTTCACTGCATTCCTGCTAGTTTAGCATTACTCTTTTCTAAGTCAAATGGAAGTTGTGGGGAAATAGGACTTTCCTACAGTGGGAAATTTTCCCAAGAGGGTAGCTTGGGAATTAGGCTTCCTAATGCTACTGCAAGACTTTAAAAGATTATACTAAAACGTTACTGCAATGTCTATATTAACTGAAGGATGAAGAAACAGATGTGCTGGCTTTGATCATCTAATGAGTGTTTGTCAGGAAGAGTCTTGAGTATGAGTCAAAACAAAACAAAACAAAAAAAACAACAACAAAGGATTCCATGATTTTTGTTTTCTTGAGTAATCTACTCATGTCAGATTTTGTTCAGGCCTTTGAAGTTATCCTTTTGAATTGACTGAAATTATCCCTTGTATTTCCCTGTTCTTACAGAATTATCAACTGAATTCCACACACCTCCCGATTACTCATAGATCAGCAAAAGATTAGGTTTTGTCATTGTTTTTCTGTACTTTCTACTTCAGGTCATGGTTAAAAATATTATAAGAACAATCTATTTCACAGCATTTTTACAAGAAAATGAAATGTGAAAATGAATGAAGATTTCTCTAAATTAGAGAAAAGATGTTTGGATCAAACTTTGGTTTGAAGCTTGAAGGATGAGGGTAAGGAGGATTTATTTTATTCAGAGAAATTGGTTTGGTCACCCTCACAGACTGCATAATATTAACAATATCATGCAGCTGCTCCTTGTAAAAGTAGATTGTACATTTGCAATGAGAAGGATTAAAAACATTTTCCTTAATTACATCCTATAATTCATAGTAGGATAACCTTGTAAAAGATCAAGCAGTAATGGGGGCAGAAAGGTCTTAGTGTACAGCACACAAGAATAACAAGAATTTGTCCTTTCCAATATACTGCCCGTAAAGAGTCGTGCAGTACATGACCATTCAGAAACTCAGAGATTTGAGGAGAGAAGGGACATTAGTGTTGCAGGGCCTGAAGTTGTAAATGTTTATTCATGTAGCAATCAATTCTAGCTAGCTACCTCTGATGCAGACACACATACATATATGACTTCTCTGTATCAGAACAGGTCTCAATAATTTATATACTTCTCTTCACAGCATCTTTATGAAGTGGGTTGGATTTCCTTCTTGTACTCTTCTGAGAAGGGGGTTGAAGTGTAAGGGGACTGGAGCTGAATTTTTCTCCTGTATCAGGAGTTAGATAAGCACACTGACTGCTTTACACAAAACTGACTGCTTTACACAAAACTAGCCCTTTCTTTCCTTTTCTGACTCTCCCTTTTTCTTACTCTTTCTCCTTGTTCTGCTGCATACCCCAGTGGGTTTGCAGAACTATGCAATTTGAGCACCTTTCCAGTTCAGGCTCCCTGGCTCACATCTTCTCAGCTGCAACATCCAGGCTGATCTTACTGGAAGTAGGCATTTAATTTGACAGTATATGTGACAGAAAGATTTATTTCTTGCCATTGTCTCCCTTTTGCCTTGTCCCATCTGTGTCTCAACATTTTGTTTACTGAGGTTAGTTTTGGTTTGTTTATTCTTATAATCCAGATCCAGAAATCCTCTATCAGATGACTTTGCTCAAATCAGCATCCTCACATTTTGTCTTTCCTTACCTTACAGTACAAAACACCACATTTGGTTCCTACCACTACGAATCCTTAGCATTTATCCCTTACTGCATGGTGTCCAACCCTTTGGCTTGCCTGAATGCACTGAGTGAACAAGAATTGTCTTGAGCCACATATTCACAGCAACAAAATACTATTTTTCAGCAGTGAACAAGAGCTGTGTGCCATCCTCATAAACATCTGCACCAGGAAAAGTAACCCACCACATCATGGTGCTCACATACTCACATATTCTCTGTCACCATAATTGTTCACAAATGGCAATGAATGTCTGTAGGTGTTATTTTTTCTGCATGGAACTCAGTGACACACCTTTGCTTCATCCACACCTCCATGTCAGATACAGTTCTGTCAGACTACCCCTGTGCTGCCATCTCCTCCATGGTAACAAAATCTGATGAAAAATTCTGGGAAGGTTCAACTGCCATACCACTAACACTCTCCTCTGACATCATGGATGAATATAATAAAATAGCAGGCATTACATACAGACCAGTTCTCATAAAAAAAAAATATATATATATGGTTCATGTATATAAATAGCAAAACTTCCTTTTATCTCTAATATTTTTTAGTTAAAACAAAAAAAAAATCAGAACTAGTGAGATATTTGATCCTGTTTTTGTGAAACTAATGCCATCAATCTGTTTCAGGGGAAGTGGTTCAAACTCTTAGTGAGCTCTAAAGGTATTTGTCAGATTTTTGGTGAAATTTTATTTGTCCTGTACTTCAGCCTTGAAAATTTTTGTTCACAAATGAATATACTTCCAAAAAGTGATGACATGAACAAGGTGCGACTGTGAAGTGAGAAATGTTTTCCTCTAGTAAGGTAGAGCTTATAAAAGTAAAGAGACAAGGTCAAATTTTTGAGTCAAATGTCTCAACTTTACATACAACATACATTACAACTTTATATACCCCATTTGAAATTTCCCAGGTAATGTATTTATGTTAACTGAAAATGAAGTAGAAAATATACCAAAAAAGGTGATTTTTTTTTTTTTTTTTAAGCAATCTTGAAGTCTGTTCTCAAATTCCTTCGTGAAAATGGAAAGGAAGGCTGAGTATTTTTTGCTGCTCACATGTCTGTGTTTAAGCCAATAAATGAACACACAAGTATTTGCTATAACTTGAGTTAGGTCTGGACTGTGTCCTCCCCTTGCCCAGGTTTCATCTCAGACAGAATTAATAGCACACTGACATTCAGTTGATGTTGAGCAGCGGGTGTGCGCTCTTGGGGCAGCCAGTGGGGCAGAGCTGCAACAGCAGGAGGTATGGGCGATGGGGCAGTGGCCAGGCTGCAGTGCCAGATGCCCTGGGATGCATATGACCCATGAACCAAAGGTTGGACATGCCTGCCTTACTGTATTAGAAAAGGTACCTGCCTAGACACACCTAGAGGAACAGACACTCTCTTAGATTCTCTTACATTGATTTGTCTGCTGTGAAGTGTTTAAGAAATACTTCAGAATGGATAGTGTGCATTTGTGTTCCTTTTGGCTGAGTATCGAATCTCTGTCTGTGTGCGTAAGTTAGATTAAAAAAGAAAAATAAAAATGTGAAAAGATGTCATTGTTACCTCCAAAATTCCTCTTTTTTTTCAGACTAATGGTTCCACCATCTTTAATGCCTGTCGTGTAATCAATGAATATACAGATGTTATAATTAAGAAATGTACAGGAAAATTAGGCTAAACAGGTTATTGCACCAAAGAAGAATGGATAGACAGCCTACCCTTGTCCTAGGTTCACTGAGAAGACTCCAAGAGGAGCAGTCTTCAAAAGAGACCCTTCCCTACTGGTAGTCAGCTCTTAAATGGGGTCTAGGAGAGGTGGAGCCAGGCTCCACCCCTTCCAGTAGCACAGGAGAATTGTCTTCACCTGTGCTCCCAGTACTGACTCACTGCTCGCCTCAGGTGGTCAATCAAAGGTTTGGGCCATGATTCAGCAGTTTCCATACACTTATACATCCTGCTTCAAGTAAATATGTAGCTGATTTACAGTTTTGGTTGATTCTGTAGAAGATCCTAGATCTGATCTAAAATTAAAACTGTATGTACAGCCCACACTTCATCCAGCCTGAGGCATAACAGTGCAAATGTAACTCATCTACACCCTTTCAGCAGAATTTAATAAGATTCTTTACTGGCCTGTGCAGTGCTTGTGTTGCTTGTGGGTGGGCTTGCATTTATAGTAGTCTGAAAAGCATACAGAATGTATTATTGCATCAAGTTCTTCATGAGCCATCTTCTATCAGGAGAGATTGCAGGCTTCCTATTCTGAAATTACAGGAACACTATCTGAAGTAAGGCATAAAGATTCTACTTGCTGCATTTTCTTTGTTTGTTTGTTTGTTTTTCAATTTGATAGGCAGTATTCTTCATAGTTTTTTTTTTTCCTCCATGCTACAAATTCTAAAACTTTTGAGTGCATCTCAGATTTGCATCTCAGCTTTTCCATTTCACATTTTTTTTTTATTTTTTTTTTTATTTTTTTTTTTTTTTTTTTCCTGCTAACTGGTGACAATGATTCAAACCAAACATAGTTTTCTTGTGGCTTCATTGCTTCAGTGCAGAGTAGAAGAAAGGACTCTGGCTGTTTATATGCAATATGTAACAATAGCAAATTGAATTTGTAGAACTTGTCAGGAAGTGCAGCAACACTGCCAGGAGAATGTAGACAAGTAGTTACAATGAGCTATCTTGGGTTGAATTTTCAGCAGTGAGTCCATACACACAGATTCAAGAAGCTGCACTAGCCATGCACTTACACAATAATGTGTTATTGTCTGGTTTCTTCTCTGTTAGGGTACAGCAGCTATAACAGAGCAGAAGAGCAAAGTGAACAGGAAGGGGACAGGTCCTGAGTGGTCATTTATCACTATGTTGAGCAAGAGGCTTCAGGTTCGTAATCCTGACTCTTTGCAGACATTCATGTTACAGAAATCTTTTTTCTCCTTCTGTTAAGATAATCTTCACCCTTGTTGTTTATAAATAAATGAATATTATCATTTTCTTGCACCAACATTGACTCTTAACATCTTAACAGACCCAATATGCTCATCTCTCTCAATATACTTATAGAGAATGAATATACTGTTATTCAGATTTATTTTTTTTTTCTCCCAGGTTAAACAAGAGCAGCAAGTTTACTCTTTTATTGCTATTCCTACATCATTATTCTAGTATTATCTAATCTGATTTTTCTTTTTTCTTTTCTTTTTCTTTTTTTTTTTCCAAACTACAGTGGAGATCTCTGTTTGGGGTCACTATTTTGCAAAAAAAGGGAGTCATATTTCTTTGATTATTATTATTATTTTATTATTATTATTATTATGGTAGACAGCTCACAGTGATGATCAATGACTTCTGACAGGCTAATATATATCATTCACACCTCTTCTTTCTTCCCTCATGAGTAGTTCTGAGCTCAAGAAACATAAAACATGATTGAACATACAACATAACCTGTGCCTCAGTACAAGATACTATACATTTTCTACAGTATTTCTTAATTCTTCCAACTCTTCTTGTGATTTTTTCTTTTTTTTTTTCTTGATTCTTTTCAATATACAAAACCTTTGTGTTTGTGTCATCAGCAATCTGAAAAATAAAGCAACAATTCCAAACTAATGAAAAGGTGGTTCTATATTATCATAATAGTCTAGATCATAAATACTATTTATCTTTCCTAATACTTCACCAGCTAATTTCTTACATATTTACATCTCCTTGGATAACTCTTAAGCTATTTCCCATATATATTTATGGGATAAGTGATCAAGTCCTCAAGCATAAGTGATCATGAAAAGCACTGTCTTCCTAGTGCCAATTGAGCATCCTTGGCAAGGACTGTTCATGCATTCACTTCGTAGTGTAGCTCTTCTCACTGACTCTAGTTTCTAAAATATGGGATTGCTACTGTCACACATTAGTCTGCTCAGGCTGATTTAAGGGAGAGGAAGAAAGAGACAAAAGGGGAACAAATAATAACAAACAAAAAAAAATATTTATATATAAAGAAAGCAAGAAAAAGAGGGTCAAAAACATGGAGAAGAAAAGAACAGAGGATGTCAAAACGGGGTAGAAAAAGGTATTTAATTTCATTGTATTTGTCACATTCAGGGTGCATTATGATTTATACATACTGGAAATAATTTTTATCTTCTCCCCAGGGTTGCATCTACATAGCATCAAATATTTTGGTAGAAGGGAGTTTTCCTTTCCTACATTTACAATAATTAGCTTAACAAGACTTTTATTCACAGAAAGAGAACATCCTGAAAGATGCTTTCCTCTATCTAAAAGACAATTTAACCTTTGCTGCCTCAGTAAAGGCTGTTTGTGCATACTCAGAATATCATTAATCTTGCCTGCATAAAATTCCAAAGCTCTCTTCTCTTTTAGTGTCTCTCTCTGCCTTTCCATTTTTAAATAGCTTCTTTCTAACTTGCCCATGTTCCCATGGTACTATGATAAGTGTTGATCATTCACGGTGTTTAAACATTTCAAGAACATTTTCCACATGGAGAATCCTCTTAAAGTGAGTACATCATTGTACATGATTATCCATGCTTAAAGGAACAATCAGCAGAACAGTATTCCTGTACTCAGTCCTTCCCGTGAACTGTGCTTTCTCCTTATTATTTTTCCCCTTTCTCCACCACCCCTCTACAACTCTGATTTGCAACACTTTGAATAGTTGCTTGGTTCAAAATCATCTGCTGGTAAACTCTTCACCAACAAACCATAAAACATGTTTCCAATTACCAAATAGCACCTTTAAAAACCACTTCAGAGTATGTCTTTCTACCTTTGAAATTATCTGATGAAGCTCATCAGGAAACGTTCTTTCCTGCATACTCTATATTCCTCAAAGCAGTTTCTTTCCCTGAATATTCTAAATTTCCTGACTGCTTTTTCTTTGTCTCTTTTGGAAATCAATGAAGCTTAAAGGCTCCAAACTTTATTTTACTTCCTCTTCTGCATTCCATTCATCAAACTTACTATCCAGAAGTGTGTTCAAAATGGGATAGATGGCTGAAACGTGTGATTCTCTCTTCATCCATCCACCTGAATCTGAACAGGTCCTCTTTATGTTGCTGATGTCTTACATCAGGATTTTTTTTTCCTGAGAGAATGGTCCAGGTCAAAATTTAACCTTGAGCTCTAATGCTTCCCATTTCTGTTACATTACTAGAACAGTCGTAAAGAATATGTCTGCTATAGTAATTTAAACAGTGACAGGACAGAAACACTTGAAATTAATTAAATTCATGAGATGGTTTCCTCCAAAGAATTCTCTCAGTATGTAATGTCAACATGACATTCTGCTTTGAAGCACTGGGGAGCCTGCCACAAAATGCGTGCTCCATTCCTGTTAGTTTTGATGCCAAAGAGCAATCTTGGATGCCCTTACTTTAGTAGTGCAAGTGTACTGTATTTTTTCACCCTGGTGCATGTCTAAAGAAGAACAACGAAGCCAGTGAGGAGCCTGGAGCACAAGTCTTATGAGGAGCAGTTGAAAGAACTGGAATTGTTTAGTCTGAAGAAGAGGAGGCTCAAGGTAGACATTATTTTCTGCAACTGCCTGAAAGGAGCGTGTAGCAAGGTAGAGGTTGACCTTTTCTTCCTGGTGACTAGTGATAGGATGTGAAGGATTGGTCTCAGGTTGCACCAGGGCAGGTTCAGGTTGTACATTAGGAAAAAAAAAAAAAAATCTGAAAGAGTGGTTAGGAACTGTAGCAGGGTGGCTAGAAAAGTGGTTGATTTACTATCCTTGGAGATTTCAATAAAAGAGAAAATGTGGTGCCAAGAGACATGGTTTAGTGGTATGATGGTGATGGGCTAACAGTTGAACAAGATGTTCCTAGCAAATTTTTCCAACATTAATAATTCTATGATTCCATGATTTTATGATTTTGAACTTCTGCTTTTCTGGGAGTACAGAAGCATACTGTAAAGATTCAGGCAGCCCACTTATGAGGCATCATGAAGGATTTCTCAGGTAGGGTATTGTTCCAGCTTCAGTAGAAATATACCTATTTCCATTCTGTCCTTGGTTTCACACTCAGCGTTCTCTGCTCCCTCTCCTCTTCCTTTGGGTAAAGGACTACTTAAAAAATAAAAGTGTTATTTGTCTCTAAAAAAAGTAGTAGCTTTAAACTGGTCACTTATTTTGTCACCTGTTTAAGATGTGTTTCTAACTCTCCATATCTGTATATAAAATAAACAGAAAATTAAATATACATAGAAAATGAATAAAATATTTATATATTTATTATAAATTAGGTATTTTTATCTGTGTTTATATTTTGTTGTTGAGGGGTTTTTTCCCCTTAAAGAGAGCAAGGATACAATACAAAACTTACCTTCTTCCTTCAGGCACAGATGTGTTCTCACTGTCTTTCCCTATGTTCTAAAATTTCAACAAAATGAAAAGTTCACGTGACAGCAACAGTCAAGTCAGTGTAAAACATACACTCAACCTCAAATTCACAGTTCAGTGGAAACAAAACTCAGAATTGAGATCATTATTGTGTTTGGATTTTTTCTTTCATAAAGCACATACTCTTTCTTGAGCAATAGCAATAGCTCTGATGAAGGTAATCATCTCTGCAAAAAGCCTTCATGATAAAATATAAGTTCTAAAATGTTACACATTCGCTTCAACTACTTATACTTAATATTTCAGCCACTTCCAGTTTGACTCTTACATCTAACTAACAAATGGGTATCTGTAATTACAATTTTTTTTCTTTTTTTTTTTCTTTTTTTTTTTTCCCCCCATTAGATACTGATTTCACCAGGCAGATGAACTTGATTTTTCATAAGATAGGAAACTTGGAACAAGGTTCAGGTTTCTCAAATTTAGTCATGTAGCAAATTGAGTGTGAAGCATTAAATTTAGTGTGAAGCAATCTTCTTAAGTACTTTCCTAAATACTTCAGACAAATACACTTATAATCAGTATAAATCTTTGCATATATAAATATAAATACACACATATGTGAGTGCAAGTATATGCTCATATAAGGTATACAGTATCATGATCTCAACCTGGGACTATGGAAGTTCTAGAAAACTATCCGACCTTTCAAGATATAAACAGGACATAGATGACTGATCCAACTAAATAGCTCATATCAGGAGGGTAAAGTTTAAGTAAAAAAGTTGTATATTAATTAGAACTTTTTAAAATGGAAGATGCACCATTACTGTCGCTAAGTTACTGAAATTAGATTCTGCTATTCCACTTCTTTGTGCCAAAGCCTGAAACTGAAATTTTTTTCATAGAAGTAGAGAATTGTGCAAAATGCTTTAGTATTCATGCGATTTATCTCCATGTTTGCTGTGCAACATTGCAGGTCACAGATAAAAATCAAGGCTGTGTTCCTTTGATTAGAGAAGTGATTTTGGTGACCAGGCGCTGAAGAGGCATCAAATAAATATGATGATATGACTGATAGCTATTATCAATTATAATATTAAATAACAATCTGAAAAAAATATATATTCTCGTGATGAAAAACATACCCAGCCACTGCCCTTTTCATATTAATGAAATTCAATTTTTCAATCAGTATGAAGGACATCACCTGTGCTCCTTGCCTCCAGGTTTATCTACATGGGTGGAATAGATTCTGAAAACTGGCACTTAGAGAACTTTCTCAGAAAGATATTTCCAAATGTCAGCATTTTCTATTACTTTGTCATTGACTTCTAATGTGTTTTCAGAATGATTTGGTCCTTTCTTGGGTAAAGAAGAAAAATGGAAATCGAAAAAACTTATATCATTCATTATTATGCAGCTTTCGCATTGCAAAACACAATTTATAGCTAAAAACTCACCTTCCTTTCTGCTATGCCATTTCAAATGTCCAATGCTAAACAGAATGTGCTATAAAAATGTCTGCCCTCACTCTGAGGGATTCAAATGATTGACAATAAAGTGGAAAACTGTTAAACATGTAACCTTGGCACAAGTTTCATGGAATATTTATTCACACAGTGTTGTACTCTTCGGTTTGTTTTGTTGTTTTATTGGATTGTATTGTTCAGCTGTGCCTTATAGCATCTATGCACAAGTCAAATGCTAGCCATGGGAAAAAAAGAAAGCAGCAGGAGGCAGCTCACAGACAGAGCATGATGTTCTGTGGGCTGGCTTATAACTTCAGTGATCTGTAAGTCTTTACTACAAGGAGCTGATGGCAGCAATACAACCTCAAGAACAAACTACAGAAATAATTGATAGCTGGATAGGCATGTTCACTAGCGCCTGCCATTCCAAGGAGACAGAAAGTTCCCTCTTCTTTCCTAAAGCTTAATACTTTGTGCTTGGACAGCTTCTTTCACTGATGAAGAAGTTAAGATTGGAGACAAGATTGCTCCTTGCTGAGCGCACTGTTGGGTGAGAAGTTGCTGTGATCCAAAGTGCTGCAAAGTTAAGTTTATACCTTCTTCCCCCTAAACACACTTTCCTGTGAATTTAAATAAGGCTGTTGCAGTCTGTTCCTATACAATTCAAAACACAGAGTTGCCTATAAATTAAACATGGAAGAATTATTCACTTGAAAAGGATTTTAAACAACCACAGTAGCTACTTGTTGCCTGATTTTTCCTTACTTTTTATGTCTTTTGTTCTCCCTCCTTCCCATAGTAAGACAATGAATTATGATTTCACCCAGAAAAAGAATCTTCAAGTGTAACGCCATGAGAAAAAAAATATGAAATATGGCATTTCCAAACCTGAATCTTTCTCAGATGTTATTGCAAAACTCCATTGTGTTTAAGCAAGTGAAAATAAACAAACAAGCAGTGACAGCAGCCAGGGCTACAATGTACGTAATAATAATAAAATGAACATAAAGAGTACTATGACATTTAGCTTGAATAAGCAAAGGACCTAATGTACCTATTTCTGGATTTCTATGTGGCCTCAAGTTTGATGGAGGTTTTATATGTATAAGCATTTTGCAGTCACTTGAAACTGCCTGTGCCCATACAGAGAGTGAAAATATGAGCTAGAGTACTCAACTCTTTGATAAACTTGTGCTCATGCACTGTCACCATTTGGTAACTAGGGCATTCTTTCAGTTGTAAGAGATCAATCTCTCACACTTGTAGATAAGAGTGATTTTCATTAGTGGTTAATTAACTCACTGACTGCTCTAAGTTTCACAGAAACATAGAATCATTTGGGTTGTCAAAGGCATCAAAAATCATCTGGTTTCAATCCCCTGCCACAAGCAGGGTTGCCAAACAGTGCAATAGGCAATTGATTAGGTTGTCCCGGGCCTCATCCAACCTGGCTTTTGTCACCTCCAAGGTTAAGGCACCCACAACTTCTCTGGGCAGTATGTTGCAGCATCTCACTACCATCTGAGTAAAATAAATGAGCAAGCTCATCAATTTTTTCTTATTTATTTCTCTTACTGGCATGACCATGTCTGAGCATATATAAGTGATACAGTGATCTTCTGGTGAGCTTCAAAGTTTTGTTTTTGTTTTTGTTTTTGTTTTTTATTTGTTTTTGTTTATATGAAGAACAAAGTAGACAAAGATCATGGGTATCCATTTGTTAGTTTAAACTTAAGAAAACTTTTCTTACAGACAACTTTCCAGGGAAGGAGGACTACAGGATGTGGAATTAAATGTTGGGCTAGTTCTCAAAGGTGGACTGAGCAAATCCTTCTGCTAATACAAGACTGTCCCATGCTGCCTGCTTATTCACTCAGCAGTAAAACTTATTGTGTTATTAGTGATGTTTTCACTCACCTTTAACCTAGATATGCCTTACATTGTCTCCATAATCCTTTAATTTTCTCTTCCTATCTAACTGATAATGTGGCAGGAACATGGGTAAGAATTTATGCACTATACATTTCACAGTGTGAGTTACCTAGATTTCACTAACAAAGGCATTCACTAAAACACTATCAGGAAATGAACTGATATTCTTGGTACACTACCTTCATCTTTAATGGTTGCCTTCTGTTTTGTTTATGCCTGGCTTCTTCTTCTTGGGATGTAGAGTGATATCTGTGAACTGGATATCTTGAATATGGGACTCTGCTCCCATTTAGTTTTATTACACTATCCCAACTGAAAAATAATCTCAAGAACAACCTATTCTTTAAATAAGGATGAAATATACAGATTACAGAAAGGAACTGTAAAAGTCAGTAATTTAAAAAAAGAATAATAATTCAAAATTCTGCTTCTTTTGACTGAATTCTTACTCAATTAGCAAATGCAGTTTCTCTGCTAAAAAAGCCAGTAATATGATAGGAAGTCATTAATACAATATAATCACAGCTTAAGATCAAACTCATCTCCTGTCTCTTTACCTTGTCAAGTGTTTCAATATTTTATGTTGAAATGTTATGACCAGAACTGATCAGTATAATCTAAGTGTGGATCTGACTAATGTATTGTGTAATCAAAGATTTCCCTTTGATTTAAATTCATTTGCATTTTCTTGCTTTTATTGTAGAATCACACCCCTAAGATTTAGTGTGGTTAAAGATCAAATTTCATGATAGCTTCTAGTCTGAAAGGCTGTTAAATTTCTTCTCAGCCTTGAAATTTGGCATACAATGCTAAGACAGGTTTTTTTTTTTCTCGCTTTCTTTCTCTCAGATATTCTTGCTTTTCCCAAGCTTGTATTTCATTTATCTATTCATTAAAATTTTCCTATTTCTTTCCAATAGAATAGGGACAAAAAAAACCTCTTTTTCTCTACCTCAGTTTATTACATATTTTCTTGGTGTTTTACTTTGACTGTGAACAACAATGGTTAATTCCAGCTAATAATAAAAAGTATAACAAGGTTGTGATCTCTTCTTTCCCTTTTTTTTTTTTTTTTTTTTTTTTTTTTTTTTTTTTTTTCTCCTCTCGATTGTATACGAGGCATTTAGCCAACACAGTGTCGGAGAAAAACCTAACGGTCCCTTTCATTTTGGTAGTGTTCTGTGGATTGGCAAGATATTTAGTTCCTGCAACAAAATTGTACTTTAATAATAATTTCCCAGACTCCTGAACTCCTTCTAATAATCTAAAGACGACACTTTCAGGCTTTCTTGAGGCGCTTTTTTTTTTTTTTTTCCCCTTCTTCATACCTCATATCTATGTGATATTAACATTACTAAGACAGTGGTTATATCAAATCTATTCCCAGGGGTAAGTAGATCTCTTTTTAAGTTTTTCCCATGCTGTTTATAGTAGCTGAACAACATTTTGCCAAGGCTTTCTTACCAGAAGCTTTTTCTCTCTGTTTTACATATGGGTAGCAAAGACAGAAAGCATTTGGAGCCTTAAACTCTCATATCCAACAGATAAAGTTAGGCAAGAAATAGCCTTTTCATCCTAAACTTTGCCACACTGTAAGGAAAAATGCAACTTTTCTTATATGTATTCACTGATTTTAAAGTAAAAAATGTTTAACTGGATCATTTGGAAATGTTTCATTTCTATATCAAGATTTTTTGTTGAGATTGCATCATTCTTATTAGTTTGAATTTTAAATAAGCATCTAAAATGAAAATAAAAATGTCTCTTGTAACTCAGAAATTATTGCAGTGTTACATTTTGACAGTTCCAAAGTTTCTTAGAGAAATTATATGGTTCTGCTACCTTGATAGAGGTAACTTTTAGCTAGCTTGGTTAAAAGACATTTGTAGAAGAAAACTGCCTCTAATTTGGGAATTTACAGAGTCATTCCTATAATGTGAACTTTTGAATTTTTATCTTAATACTATGGACGGAAAGTTGAATCTTTTTCATAACTACCTTAGCAAAAGAGGTAAATTATCACTGGTGAATTTGAGAGTATTCAGACAAAAATTTCAGGTCAGAATTGTCAATTAGCTTGAGTTATAGCTCTGAGCTATTGATTTCAGCAGGATGTCTAAGAGCACATAACATTGAACACAAGCATAAGTGCCTATAGTAGAACCTGAGCCACATAACTTAGTAGAAGGCATTTATCTAAATCCTCAAGGGAAATCTGAAAATACTAACCATGTACATTAAATGAACAATACATTCTCCGGAGTTAACATCAGGGCCACATTTTCACTCTGGGATTGTAAGACCTTCATGACAGGGATATAACAATAAAGCAATAATAATAGTTTCCTACAAGAGCTAACAGATTCATAAATGAGTAAGAAATGCAAATATTTATAAAAATTAATTGAAAGTTATAAGCTCTTATAGCTTTTTAAACTACCTTTCTTAGTTTTATATTGAAAAAATAATTTCATACTTAATGTTCTATAGCAAAAAAAGAAAAGAAAAAAAAAAAAAGTCAAATGAAATGTTTTTATCCTCTGTTACATTTTCCAGGATATTTTTCAATCTGAAGTAGCAATTTTTGTGATTCTCAGTGCTAACCTAGTGGACTTAATAAAAGAGCTCCAATAAAATGACCAAGAACCTTGATATTTCTCTACTTAGTCACAATGGCACTTTAGGTTAAACAATCATTGGCTCAGTTGTGAAAAATGAGATAAATTAAAATTATTTTCTTTGCAAAGACCAAAGGCTTGGCAAATAATATATTGAAGAAATTTCCTGGACATAATGGGTTACATTAATTTTCAACTGCAAAACAATTCCTTTAGCATTATTTTTCAAGCAAGAAAAAAAAAATCTTGCTATTTGTACTATTTATTTCTTACTGGAAATAGAAACTGCATTTCAAAAAAGAGATTAAGAAAGGAAAATCAGAAAATTTTGCAAAAACTGAATGTAAAGAATTTCAGCTAATTAGTTACCATTTGCCTTTATCTAAATGTGGTCAGTTTCATCTGTGATGGAATATTAAAAAAAAAAAAAAAAAAAAAAAAAAATTGGTCTGTGTTGTTTTCATCTGAGAATAGTTTGTTTGCTTAATAAAAAACTTTGTAGGAATGTATCTATTCTTCATCAAACTTTTTTTCTCATCCTCATTGATGTATCTACGTTATTTGAATAAATTGAAAAGAATGCCATTTCTGTTCAAGGGTGCAGGGTGAACCTCTTCTTACACAACAACTGATAATATGTTGTTCTCTGATCCTCATGGCCTCCTGCAACCCTATTTTAAATAAATGTAGTGATTACAGTCATGTTTCGATAACTTGGGGCTTTATTCATTCCTGGTATAAATTGGCATTGCTGTGTGGTAGTTAATGGAGCAATGATGACTTTGATCAGCACAGAATTCAGCCATGAGGGAGGCCATCACTCAAGTTATCACTGAAATTGCAATTAATTGAGACCTCTGTGGGCAGCCACAGAAGAGAGGCCAATGTGCGGATGAGCAAATATCTGATCTCTGATGGTCAGAAGAGTGAACAGAAAAAAAGTGAGAGTGCATAACACCAACTTATATTTAGCTTACTATCCTTCTTCATGTGCTGGCCAATTACAGATGCCTAGAGAAGCAAATAAGGCTAGGACGAACATTTTCTTGACGTTCTCCCAGACATTACCTGTTTGTGTGCACAGGAACTTTCTGAGCCTAACATGCCCTCTTTGTGGTACAGACCTCCTTAGAACTGTCTTTTGCATTCTGAACTTATGAATGCTTTTTATGATCATTATTAGTTCCTACAGCACTAATTCCACAGATTAAGTCAGCCTTTGTAAAAAAAAATAATGATACAATCCATAGACAGAAGTATAGAGGCTGACATAGTGTATCATCTCTATTCTTCTGTGAGTGCACTGAAAATTAAGTCTCCAATAGTGTAATTAAAAGGATAAAAATGCATTAAGAAAAAAAAAAAAAAAAAAAAAAGAGTGCAGGATTACCAGTAACTTATAGAGATCCTCAAAAATATTGAAATCTGCTAACCACTGAATTTATGGTTCAAAATTATTTCACCAGTTTTGGTACAATCCAACAATTAATAAAGGTTCTTACATGTTTTTGATGGAAAAATGAATCACGCACTGCTTTAACATGTTGCACTCCAGGATTTGCTCTGACTGACCAGCAATAATAACACGGACAAAAAATAATCTTAGTCTGTCCTGGTAACATGTATGTAAACACGAGAAATGTTTCATTGATATCATTTGTGGATCATAACTGTTTTGAGAATAGCACTCTTTAACTAACAGAGGTAGATGTGCACAGTTTGAATGACTGGCAAGCGTGGCATCATCAAAGGCAATCTTATGGTGGCAGGCTATACTTCAGGTCAGTAGTTTATATTAATAGATAAGAGAGACTCTTGAGTGCTGTAGACATTGTAGGCTCATGTTTCAACCATTTATTTGAACACCATTAAAAAACAATGTCTTTCTTCTTTTAGGCAATACTGCTAACAGTGAAAAATTAATCTCTCTTCAGAATGACTGCACAAGGTAAACATTATCACTGAATGAGTAATCACTGAATGCTTCGCACTGGAACTGTCAAAGTGAAAATGCCAAGAACATCTTAAAATTAAGCAATCCAACAGAAATATGTGTCAATTGTTATGCAACATTTTGTGTTGCATTTAAAAATGTGTCTTTTGAAGAGCATTTTGAAATGGAAGTATTGGTGCAAGATGACTGGTTCTTTTCAGTTGTTCAAATCAGGACATTGTTTAAAATAAACAGTATTGATCAAGAGCATATTTCCATCAAAAAACACCTTCCTACAGAATTTTTAGTATTAAAATTATTATTTCTTTTTAAAATTTATTTTTAGGGTTTTTGTTCGTTTGTTTTTGGTAGATATCTATACAACATTATTTCCTATGTTTCATATTACATTTTTAATGTAATTTGAAAAACTGAATTTATTCTAAAAAGGACAGAGGTGTTTTAAGCTACTTAGGGATTTCTGAAATTCTTATTACAGCTTGAATATTAAATTTCAGATACTGAGTAATCCAAAGCTTAAAAAGCAAACACAAAGTCAATAGAACAGGTTGAAGAAACAGAACCAAAGCAGAAGTTAACAAAAAGCATTGCCACACTTTTCTTAGATGTGTCGACTGTGTCCATCTAATCTATTGCAGAGGGGCCTCATTGGTGTTGTAATTAATTGTTCTCAGTAGCTAATGGAGAAAGATGTACTTTCAGAGAATGATTCAGTCTAGGTGAATCTCTGACCTAAATAATGGTCTAGATAAACCATTTCCTGATTTGTACTGAGGATGGATCTCATCATGGCTGGACTTTTCTTTTAGGCCTCTCAACTAAATTCATGCAATTAGATAGAATATTTATTCTTTATTATTATTAATAGGCCACAGTTTCGTGGAGCATCTTGGAACCATCATGGAGATGAATATCTGAAATGATATGCTAATGAAAGCCACATAATTACTTTAGATGATAGCTAAATGTCATCTGTATAAGTTAATTGATGTCTGTGACAAAATAAGATCTTTCTATTCTTTGAACTATTTGATGTGCAAGACAACATTGCCTTACCTAAGTTATTGTGAATTCAAATATGATTAAACTTCTGTATGCATTTTGATCCTGGATAGCACAAAGGAAGCAGATAGATTAGAAACTGTGTAATTAGAATTTGGTGTAGCCAGGGTGTTGCATGATGAATGCTATAAAAAATCCCCTCTGACAGCTTCAACAATGAGCCATGGTTAAAGAAGGTTAGTGTCAGAGTTTCAGTTGTAAGAATGTGTCCAGACAGGCTTTGGGAGGTAAATGATAGCACAAAAGGAAAGAATGAACAAGATTTAAATATGATACCAAGTCCTGTAGCTTCAAAACTGTACATACTCTTCCAAAACTGAAAATTTTATTTACAGCAAATTAACAGTGAGTGGAATTTACCTAAAACTGAGGAAGTTTAAAAGGTCAAAACTATGAGTATTTTATAGTTGCAAGAACATAATCATGGATATAATTATTTCAAGATTTTATGTTCTTCCCAAGCACATTAACAAATATTTAGTTTGAGATAACATCTTCCTGTTCAAACTTTCAATTACAATCATAAGTCAGATGACTCAAGTCTATACAGAGCTTGAAATTCGCATCCAAAAAACTTCCTTTTTATTTATTAATTTATTATTTTTTAATTTTATTTTTGGTGGAGGAGATGGTTTTGAAAACTTTATGAGTGAGATTTTGAAAATTTTGTATTTTGAAATTGGAAAGTGTGAAAATATATTTTTGCATGTCTTATTAAAGATGATACTTAATGTAATAAAAAATACTTGGACAAATTTTCTGCTGATTTATTATCACCATTTGCAGAACTTTAGTAAGAGAAGAAAAAAAAAAACAAAAAACAAAAAAAATCCCTTTTTTCTACTATTGTTAATTTAATGTCTGTACTTCATTCATTGTGTATAAGCAAAAGAATTCTTATAATAAACTCAGAAGAGAAGACTTTTAAAGTAAGATGAGTTAGAAAAAGGTTTTTTTTTTTTTTTTTTTTTTTTTTGTGGTTTGGGTCAATTGTATAGCAGGTAAAGCATTTCTTACCATTTAGCATTTTGATATATATATTTGTTCTGTGCTCCCCACTCCTTTCTTTGTTTTCCTTTTTAAAAGTAATTGGGGAAGTCACTGATATTTTTTAACTTTTTGTTCAACTCAAAAACTCCCCGGAGAGTCAGTATTAGATGCAGTTTGGGCATGACATCTCAAGATTCAGGATTTTTAATCTCACTTAAGAGGACTTTGGTCTCTTCTCACTGATGTAAAATTAACCAACCTGAGAGTACTTCAGTTGACCTGAGTAGTCTCTCTGAGGTGCAGGATTTTCAAAGAACTTTAAGGTCACTTCACACAAATCTACCACTGTTGAGTAAACATGAGCTTTCTACTCTTTGTTCTTTTAAGCTTCATTGAGAGTCCTAGTCTATGCCTCATTTTTCTCAGATCCTAGAACAGCTTTGAATATCACCACCATTTTCCTTTCTCTCAGTAATTTATATGGATAATAAAAAGCAACTGATGGCAAAAGGGTTGAAAATTCATGCTACAGTGCAGACCTTTACTAGAAACATCACAAATGGGCAGACTGTGGATTCAAACCAGTTTGTTTCCTATACGAATGACAACTGCAACAGCTGGACTTGTGCAGAAAGTCTGTATTCCTTTTTTCAAAGACTGCGTATTTCAGGCACCAACCCTGCAATGCATCACCAGCAGATATTTATTTCTGAAGTCCTAACGATGCGTCACTTCCATATTTTCCTGCTGACATAATTTTGACATTTGCTTTATTGGGTCTGACCTTGCACTAGCCCTCATTTTATAACTCCAGGCCCTCTTGAGCAGAGAGTCTAATTTACAGTGAGGTCTGTCAACCTCTTTTGGAACAGTTTTCATAAGCGTAGAGAGCTATTTGGATTTATAGAACTAAATGGCATGGTGAAATACAAGGATCCATGCCACACAACCTGAGAAAGAATGATTCCTCATCTGTGAGCAGAGCCTGCTTTTTGTAAGACCCAAATATTTTGCTGGAGCTGAGGCTCCAATGCAGGTTAACATCTGAGAAGGATATGGAGTAAAGTATGGCCTCTTATGTCACTGCCACAGCTGGGCTTCCCGCAGCTTAATTTGCCCTCTCAGCATGTTGCACTGATTATAAATACAATGCTGCTCTTGTTGCCAGAGGCCACGACATATCACTTGGCACTCTGCAACCCTCAGAACAAATTTTTCCCTTTCTCTGTTCACCTCAGTCAATCATGGCTTCAGAAAGCAGCCCTCTGCCACCTAGCACAGGATTACATGTCATTTATAATTTTACTCGCTTCAAAAAGCTAATGTTTAAGTTAATAAAGTGGAAAGATACTGAGTACGATGTCCCAACTAAGAAGAGGCAGATTGAAGTTGTTGTTGCTATTATTTGGGTTGTGGGGCATGGTAGGGGTGAGGAGAAGAAAGACATAAACATAAAGAGATAATAACCTCTCTGATGTCAAGAAGAAGGAGAAAAGGAAACAGCACTTCAGTGAGATACAAAATATTAATAGCTCTCATTGGAAAAAAAAAAGCCACCGCTTTTTTTCTTTTTTTCATTTAACTACATATGTATATGTTTTTAATCATGAAATTTATGCAAGTGAAAGATTTCTGCCTCTTAATCTACATGTTTTAATCACATAAGAGTTCAGAGAATTTCCAGCATTTACTGTAATTTACCCTAGATCAAATGGTTGCATAAAGTTTCAATAGAATTGATACTTTTCTAATTTCAATCTCATCAAACTTAACAAACTTAGAGTTTGTGTGTTGTAGGAACGGAGTTTTACAAATATATTTTCCTCACAAATCAGATAGTGGAGATAAGATGCATTAATTCCTTGGCAATACCTGAAATTTCAGTGTATACAAAAAAAATTCCTGTAAGTTGCACAAGGAGAATCTATTTCCAAAAGAACTGGTTCAAATAAATTGGATTGTGTTCCTAGTGACCTGAAAATTAGCAAAACTGTTAACCACATACCGAGAAAATGCCTCACAGAAGCAGGACAATATCTTAAATACAGCAATAGAAGTTGCAAATACAATTAATAAGCATACAAAAGGTAAAGTATTGGATTTACAATTCACAGGATAAGCAATTGGATTATTGCATTCAAATGTTTACAGTCAACAGTTCAACATCCACACGGAGACTGGTGGTGAGTTGTGCTTACTGGAGGACTGGTATTATTTCATATCTTCTTTAGTGACATGGACAGTGGAATTGAGTTCACCCTCATTAAGTTGGTGGAGGAAACTAAGATGTGGCAGTTGACCTTGCAGGTTTAAGAGTTGAGTTCCAGCAACCAACATGCAGTTCAATAAGACTGAAAGAAAGGCTGAAGTCCTGCTTTTGGGATGGGGCAATCCCAAACAGGGCGTACTGTCAGATGAAAAATTTGACATGAGACAGCATTCAGCCTAGAAAGTCAACCATATCCTGGGCTGCATGAAAAAAAAAACATAGCCAACAAGTCAAGAGAGATGATTCCCCCTTCAAGTTCACTCTTGTAAGATCCAATATGGAGTACTGTGTTCAGCTCTGGGGCTTCCATCGTAAGGAAGATATGGGCCTATTAAAGCAGATCCAGAGGATGGTCATAAAGATTTTCAATTTTCCTATGAAGAAAGGCTGAGAAAGTTGGATTTATTTAGCCTTCAGAAGATAAAGTTCCATGGAGATCTTATATGACCTTCCTATATTCAAAGGAGGCATACAGTAAAGACGGAGAGAAATTCTTTGCCAGGGATAGTGATAGAAAAAGGAGTAAAAGTTGTAAGTAAAAGAGACTAGCTTTAGATTAGATATTGTCATGGAGTTAACTAAATCAATCTATGTCCATGACAGGGGGGCAGTAGGCCCCTGGCCCTCCCCCCGGCCCCACAAAATGAGAAGGGAAAGGGAAAAGGGATGAGGAGATGGGAGCTGAGCTCAAGGAAGGAAGAAAAACAGCGGCAATGATCTATTAAAATAAGTAAAACTTGTTTTACTAACTATGGTATCGGAATGCAAGATAACACAACAGAATACAATCTAATTGAAATTGAGACTAATAAATCAAATAAAATAAGAGAGAGTTCCTGAGACCGAGTCAAACCTGAAAAGCTTGGAATGGCTAGGAAAGCACCTTCCAGCAAGGCAGTAGGAGATTGCGCCATCCAGAAGGGCCAGATCCCATGACTTCCATGATGTATAAGAATAGGTACCTGGAATTGAAGCATTAACACTTTTACTCCCAGTGCACTACATGATGTTATGATGTGAAATACCGAAAACCAAACAAACAAACAAACAAAAAAAAAACAAAACAATAAAACCATGACAGATATAAAGAAGAAAATGTTCAGGATGAAACTTGTGAAGCACTGGCACATGTTGTCCAGAGAAGCTGTGGTTGCCCCATCCTTGGAAGTGTTCAAGGTCAGATTGGATGGGATTTTGTTCTAGTGGGAGTTATCCTTGCCTATGGTAGAGAGTATGCAACTGTATGGTCCTTAAGGTCCCTTTGAAACAAAACCTATTTTATAATTCTACAATTTAATCTTTGGAAATAATTTCTCATTTTGCCTGCTAAGAAAGGGTACAAAAGAAAGTGCTGCCTCTTTTAATTTATTTTATTTTTTTTCTATTTATGTACATACTTCAGTTTACAGTAGGCCTAAAATGCCTGAATGTCAAAGGACTGTAAATATGTGCTAAATTAGGAATGTACTTGAATGTTTTTAAGATCAAGATTTGTGCTTAAGTGACAAATCTGATCATGTCAACATATTGTTTACTTACTGATGCAGACCTAGCAAAAATATGAAGTAAACTGTGTTCTCACTAACTTACTAGAGAAAAAGAAAGAAATTACTCAAATTACTTCATAGTTTTTCCACAATTAATCTCCTTATTCACATGTATTATTATTGATAGTAATAGGTAAAATGTGAAAATATGCTTGGAAGACTGTAAAGAATGTAATGAATTCGTAAGTATTGTATAAAACCAGACTTGAACATTTTATATGCAACATGTAAGAAATTAATTTTTTAACTATATACCTACTTACAAAAATGTTGTTTATAGAATCATAGAATGATTATGTGATTCAGTGGAGAAGAATATCTGGATCATTGTTGTGAAGAAAATTCAAAATGCTTTATTAAAAAAAAAAAAAAGAAAAGAAAAGAAAAAAAAAAAAGACCTTCTTGAAGAAAAGAACATTATTAAGTTATGCTGGTGGTCAACCAGCTGGAAAGCAGCTTGGCAAGAAAAGGCTTAAGTATCCTGCCTGACAAGTTGAACATGAGCCATCAGTATGTCCTTGTCAGAAAGGTCAATGGTATCCTGGACTGCATAAGGCAAAATGTTACACAGAGGCTGAAGGAAATGATCATTTCACCCACTAAGAACTTGTGAAGCAACACTTGGAGCACTGTTTCCAGTCCTGGGCTCCACATTAGAACCTGAACTTGGACATGAAGTTAGATGATCTTAGAGCTCTTTTCCAACCTTAATGATTCTATGATTTACTGGAGACAGTCCAGCGAAGACCAACAAAGATGATGAAAAAACTTACTTTCTCAAGAGAAAAGGCTGAGAAAACTGCAGCTGTTCAGATTAGAGGAGGCTTGAGGGGATCTCATCTGTATCTATGAATACCTACCTGGGGGGAGTGTGCAAAGAGGATGAAATGAGGCTCTTTTCAGTGCTTTTCCATGACTGGACAAGAGAGTAAAGGGCACTAACTGGAACACTAGAAGTTCCCTTTGAACATTAGAAAACATTTCACTAACTTGAAAAGGGAAAACATAGCCCCAGTTTTCAGGAAGGGAAAAAAAAAGAGAAGATCCAGGGATCTATAGGCCAGTCAGTCTCATCTCTGTGCCTGGCAAGATCATAGAGCAGATCCTCCTGAAGTCCTAAAGTACATACGAGATAAAGATGAGGTGATTGACGGCAACCAACATGGCTTCACCAAGGGCACGTCACAACTGATGAACATGGTAGCTTTTTATGACAGAGTTACAGCACCAGATAATAAAGGAAGAGCAATTGATGCAATCTACCAGGACTTATGCAAAGCGTTTAACACTGTCTCATCTAATATCCTCCTCATCAAATTGGAGAAAATGGATTTGATGGATGGACCACTCACTGGATAATGAATTGGCTGGATGTTTGTACTCGGAAAGCTGTGGTCTATAGTTCAATATCCAAATGTAGTGATGTTCCTCTGGGATCACTGCTGGGAAAAGTGCTATTTCGTATCTTTGTAGGTGACAGGGACTGTTGGATTGAGTGCACCCTCAGCAAATTTGCAGATGACACCAATGTTAGTGTCATCAGTTAAGAAGCTAGAGGGAAGGGATGCCATCAAGAGGGACCTGGACAGGCTGGAGAGGTGAGCCCATGCCAACCTCATGAAGTTCAAAAAATCCAAGTGCAAGGTCCTGGATTGCACCTGGATTGGGGCAATAGCAAACACAGAGGTTAGACAGAGAGTGGCTTGAAAGCAGCCCGGAGGAGGGGAATTTGGGGGTCAATTGAGGAAAGACTCAGCATAAGCTGGCAGTGCACACTTGCATCCAGAAGGCCAACCATATCCTGGGTTGCATCAAAAGAAGTGTGACCAGTAGGTTGAGGGAGGCGATTCTGCCCCTCTACTCTGCTCTTGTGAGACCCCACCTGGACTACTGCATCTGGTTCTGGGGCTCCCAAGACAAGAAGGGCATGGAGCAGGTCCAGAGGAAATATTTGAAGAGAGCAATAAAGTCTCCCCTCAGCCTTCACTTCCCCAGACTACACAGACACAGCTCCTTCAGTCACTCCTTGTAGGACATATTCTCCAAGACATTCATGAGCTTTGTTGCCCTTCTTTGGACCTACTCCAGCGCCTCAATGTCCTTTCTATACTGAGGTACAGAAAACTGCCCAAAACTGAACACTGTGCTCGAGGTGGGGCCTCACCAGTGCCGAGTACAGGGGCAGGATTACTTCCCTAATAGGGCTCACCACACCATTCCTGATACATGCCAGGATGCAATTAGCCTTTTTGGCCACCTGGGCACACTGCTGGCTCATATTCAGCCGACTGCCCATCAGTACACCAAGGTCTCTTTTCATCTGGCAGTTTCCGGCCACTCTCCCCAAGCTTGTAGGGTGCCTGGAGTTGTTGTGACTAAAATGCAGGACTTGACACTTGACCCTATTGAAACTCATACAGTTAACCTTGGCTCATTGATCCAGTCTATCCAGGTCCCTCTGTAGTGCCCTTCTCCCGTTTGGCAGATCAACATTACCTCCCGACTTGGTGTCATATGCAAACTTACTGAGGGTGCACTCAATCTCCTCATCAAGATCATTAATAAAGGTGTTAAATAGAAGTGGCCGCAGTACCGAGCCCTGGGAGACACCACTTGTGACCAGCTTAAAACTGGGTTTAACTCCATTGACCACAACTCTTTAGCGAAGCGTACGCTCATCCAAATCGTGGACAGTCAGCTTCTCCACGAGAATGTTGTGGAGGAGAGTGTCAAAGGATTTACTGAAGTCCAGGTGGATCACATTAACAGCCTTACCTTCATCCACTAAGCGGGTCACCATGTCATAGAATGAAATCAGGTTTATCAAACAGGATCTACCATTCATAAACTTATTCTGACTGGGTCTTACCCCCTGGTTTACCTTTAATTGATCCCCCTTGCCTTCTACCTTGAGGTATTCAAGGCCAGGTTGAATGGGACTTTGAGCAACCTGGCCTAAAGAAAGGGGGGTTAGAACTAGATGATCTTAAAGGTCCCTTCCAGGACAAACCATTCTATTCTGTGTTTCTGTGATTTTATTTTATTTATCCTTTTTTAAAATTTTTCCTCTATAACAAGATGAATGTAAATTGCGAAACTTGTCTTTTTTTGTTGTTGTTGTTTGTTTCTAAATACTTATATCAGGGTCTTACTATTTTCTTACTTGATTGACAGCTATATTTTCAATTTTCATCCAGTTCTATTACTTTTGTCTGTCACCATCCTAAAGAATATGAAGATATGATGTCCTTTAGAATTTGTGTGGAAAACAAAACAGATTTTGAATCAGCCTTTACTGTATCAAACTTTGGTAAAAATCATTGGCAGGTGAATT
Organism: Meleagris gallopavo; assembly: GCF_905368555.1. Lineage (NCBI taxonomy): Eukaryota > Metazoa > Chordata > Aves > Galliformes > Phasianidae > Meleagris > Meleagris gallopavo. The sequence goes on from NC_139435.1 coordinate 6,012,342, forward strand.
CTGGTTTTGAATTATTTTCTGTAACTTTATCTGATTTTAGAATATTCAAATAAGCATATTGGATCAGACCAAGTGATCATGTAGTCTACTATCTCACCTCACATGTGCCATAGTTAAATATTTTGAAAGACTCAAATATAAAATAAACACATTCTGTTACTGTGCAGAATATTCTTATAGCATGCAATTATTTTCGGCACAAAAACCTTTGTTCCCTAGAGCTTGTGTCTTTGCATCTAAAAGATTTCAATGAATTTCTCTTCCATGACCATATCCAATCATTTTTTGTAATACATATTAAATTGCAGTAACTGCTGCATCCTGAAGCAAGGAGTTTCACAATGTAATTATTTAAGATTCTTAGGCATATGTGCTTCAATTGAGGAAAGGAATTGCATTATATGTTATTAGGAAACTCATAATTATTTGAGATGGGATTGAACTATTCCTGTTTTAACCATTGAAATATAAGGAGCTAGCCCAAGTTAGCTGTCTGAGTTCTAATAATGAACAATGATGAAAGAGAGGAAAGTTCTCAGGACAATTTTTTCCAAATCTCCCTCTGTAATCATGGAATGAATCCTTCTTTACTCAAGTCCGTTTCTCTCCATTAACGAAAACTGCAGTTAGGATAGCTTGTTTAGATGAGACACCATAAATTTTAATCAAATGAGTGCTAATAATATAATTCATTCTTCATATTACTTTGGCAAGATGAGTCTTCTTTTGACCTCAAAAGACCTCAAATTTTAAATGACCAATTATTTGCACTACATAGTCTACATATACCGTTTAAAGAATATCTGTATTTTCATTTAATTCATTTTGGATCTGGAAATTTTATTTCTTCCTATCAGAAGAGTAAGCAGGAACTTCATTTTAGGCAGTAGATAATCTTTGTAATTAAAGTAGATGTAGAGTAGATGGATACATCTTACATCTTTAATTCATTTTGAAAGAGAAAGATACTGATGTGGCAAAATTAGTTTAATTAAGGTCCATTCTATGTTAGTCAAAACTGTCTTGATTATCTTGAATTGGGGAAATCTTAGATTTACCAACACAGGTCTGGCTTAAGCTTCTGGGACATATTTTTGAAAGCTCTTTTGCTGCCTCTTATTCTTTCAAAACACTTCTTAGGGTAATCTCATTATACAGGATAGCATTTGCAATTAATAGATTTGCAGGGATTATCAAGAGGGTTTTAAAGCAACATCAGTGAGGGAAAATGATATTATGACAATCAAGTTGCTCATACTTAAGTATTAAAGCCAGCCTGTAGGCTTCTTAGTATGACAAATCCCTTCACAAACAGTCATGCAAGGAACACATTCTTTAGCTGTGCATCCATTAGTGAAAATGTCTGGAGAAGGCATTTAAGATACCTACTAGAAGCATTTCATTTGCACCTAAATTTTAGAAAATATGTGGTTGCTTTAGTTGTCTTGCTTAAATGCCTGAAATAAAGGGTGATTATGAACCCAAACCAAAGCCATTTTTAAATATAGCAGAAAGGATTTTAGATTTATGAATATAGTACAGGACTTTAATGCAGTACATCATAAAACATAAACAGCTGACCTGAACATTAGAAATTTCCTAGGTACAAAAGTTTTGTAATATCTTTCCAGCTATCTTTAAACCACTGAAATTAGTTAAACACATGCTTTTTCAAATATTTACTGACAATAATTTCAAATAGAAAAAAAAAACAGGTTAAAATATTTGATTATAAACTTCTTCTAGAACTTTTTTTCATAAATCAGATTTCAAGGTACAGATATTTGAAAATGACATGGAATGGAGAATGGAATGGAGAATGGAATGGAAAGGAGAATGGAATGGAATGGAATGGAATGGAATGGAATGGAATGGAATAGAATAGAATAGAATAGAATAGAATAGAATAGAATAGAATAGAATAGAATAGAATAGAATAGAATAGAATAGAATAGAATAGAATAGGAGTAGAGTAGAATAGTTCAATTGAAAGGGATCTACAAAGTCCACCTGCCTGACCACTTCTAGGCTAACTAAAAGTTAAAATGTGGATATCAACCAAACTATATTAACTAAATGCCTCAAAATACTGACAATCATGCTACATCTGAATCTCCCATAGTCTATTCTTGTTCTTTTCCCTCACATCCTGCTACTGGTTACCAGGAGAAGATATTGGCATTTTTCTCTTCATTTCCCCTCCTCGGGGAGTTGTAGAGAGCAAGGTTGGCCCTCATCATTCTTTTTTTCTGTGATAGAAAACCCAAGTGTTCTCAGCCTCCTCATGAAGACAGCATATCCTCCAGCCCTTTTACCAACTTCATTGCCCTTCTCTGGATGCATTCAAGCACTTCAACAACCTTTTAATATTGTGGAGACCCAAACTGCACACAGTATTTGAGGGGGACCATAGCAATGCTAAATATGGTGGGAGAATTACCTCTTCTGACCACTGGGCTATGCTGTGTTTAACACTTTCCAAAATGGAGCTTACCCTCTTCTCTGCCAGGTCAGTCTGCTGACTCAAGTTGAGCCTATTATCAACTCCAGATCCCTTTCTGCAGCCACTGATATCTCAGTGAGTATCTGCGTAGGAAACTTGTGATGTATTATCATGGATAAATCATTCAGTTCAGACTGAAAAGTGAAAGTCTGACTTTTTTTAAGTTTCGATAATAAAATTAGGATAATAGGAAAATTTATGGTAAGAATGTGGATTACTATTTAAATAGTATAGACACCACATAAGAGAGAAAAAAAAAAAAAAAAAAAAAGAAAAAAAATCTGTTGACAAATGAAGACTATGAAAGAAAGTCCTTTAAAGCATAATATGAACGAAAAAGAACATCTGCTAGCTGCAGATGGTAAAAACATAAACAGGGACATAGAAGAAGCAGAAATGTGCTATATATGTGTCTGTTCTATATTTGGAATGAAGTAGGTGGATTATCCATCCCATATGATATTGTGGGTAAAATATAAAGTTTACCATCTGTAACAAAGGGAGATGTGAGGCAGCACCTAAGGTCTGAAAATAAGCTTTACAATCTGAGGGATAAACTGATCAGTTTACCCATCTTGTCAAAAGAATGAAAGAAGGACTCCATCTTTTCCTGAAATCCAAGGAAGAGTGTATGTTTTCCAGAGATATTTCATTCTTAGCAGTCAAAAAATAACAGAAGTCAACTACAGATAGAAATTAATAAAATTCTGTAGTGGAATAGAATCTAGTTTCTCAGAGGGAGAGTAATTAAACTGAGAATTGCATGCAATTAGATAGTTAGTCTTTAAAAGCCAAGGAATTTTAACACAACCAGATTAATTCTTGCTGCAAGGAAAAAAGCTCTGAACTGCATCCGCTGGGCTAAAGGATTGATGTGATCCTGGACTGCTGTAGTAGACTTCCAGTTTTGAAATCTCTCAGATCTCTAAAGTCCTCCTCAGTTAACGTTATGTTTTAGTTGCAAGTTAGTTTCTTGAGAATAGATATCCACTGAGGAAGAAATGTGAGATTCACGGGGAACCTTGAGTTCCTTTTGGCAGAATATTAGACACAGGTGACATGTCTAGCTTGGAATTTTTAAGGACACTAAGTAGAAAATAAAATCCCTGTAGTGATCTGAAGGATGTACATCGTGGTGCCTCAGGGCACTGCAGAGAAGGATTTAGGTTTTATTCTAAATGTTTCTCCACATCCAGCAAAGTTACACAACTGTATACCTCTTTAGAGTGACTCTCTAATGAGTATGCACTCTTCTTTGTTACTATTGAAAATATTGGTTAAACATAAGCATTAATTGCATATGTTAATGTTAAAGAAATAGCTGTAATATCAGAAGAGATCTGTTATTTTAAAATAAATAAATAAATAGATAAATAAACAAATAAATAGAGGTGGGAAATGAAATAGGAGGAAAACAAAGCACTTGTCAAAGTCACCAGGCTGGTTGGATTCCTTCAAATCCCTTCAGGGTTTGTATGTATTAGTCTGGTGATGGTGTTGTTTTCAGGCCTGCATTAATTTGATCCATTCTTTTAGAACATGTGTATAACACTACAAAAAAGTATTATTGGTTTATAAATTACACTTGTTGTTTCAGGGCGATAAACAGGATGATGAATGCAGTCTTTGTTCAATCACCTTTTTATTAATGAAAGGCAAAACCATGGGTTCTAAAAACATTTATCTACATCAAGAGTAAGCCATAAACCTTTCAAAAATGTTCCCAGTAATCCAGGAAGGAGCTGCTGATTACTGTCATAACAAAGAGGATTCAATAATGTTAATGACTTTTCTTATGATAATCAATAACCTAGTGGAAGCTGCTTGAATCTTAATGAATCTCCCAGATGTAACCTACTTCTTGCAAACATAGAAATGGTTAGTGTGCATTCATGAAAATACTTGTTCCAATCAGATCAATCATGGAAAGATATATGTGTTTCCATGAATGAGAAGTTCATGCTAGTGGCAAGTGAACCTGAAAAAAAAGTTTCTAAATTTAAAGGTCAGAAGTCAGATTGGTATTTACCTAAGCACTTTTTCCTTCCTCTCCACTGGACTTAAGGGTACATTCTTAGAACTCAATCATATTAACAAACAAACAAACAAAAAACAAACCGGTAGGCATAGGTACATGATTCATTCATTACATCCTAAGCTGAGCAATGTAATATTTGGCCATAGTTCTCAGTTTTGTTGTAAACTTTCAGCATGGCTCAGGATTCAACATTTTCCTAACTAAATAGTTCCTCCCTGGGAGAGATACAACTTGTACTAGGAAGTTGAAGTCTATGAAAAGAGGGCTGTGCCTTTCAAGGGTCATTTTATCCTGCCTGTTCTGGATAAATATTTCAGGAAATATCAGAGTCCTACTGATGAAATGTAAAAGAAGTTACTATCTTATGATCAATACTTAACTTTTAAATTGTGAAATTAAGGAAACATTAATCTTTTTTGGCATGTGTGTGCAGTAGCCCCAACAACATTAGGATGAAAAAGAATGCTCTCATAAGCCATTCAGCTTACAAACTTAGTGAGATATTGGAAAGATTTAAAGCTGGCTGTATTAATAACAAAACAGAATATAAGAATTAGTTTTCAGAATATAAGCAAGTAAACTTTTTCAATTCAACAATGCTAAGATTTATCTTCCAACATTTTTTCATCCTTTCAGAATCTCTAAATTATTAGGACTCTCTTCTACTTTTCTGTGATTCAATGGGACCAATTAGCACTGGAGAATCTGCCTAAGTAGCTAAGGGCCTGGCCAGCAAAGCATGTGACTCTGGCTGTCGGAAGAATCTCCCAAAATTAAGGACTGTACCTCCTGGCTGTATTACATACAGAGATAAATAATTAGTATGAAAGATACTAACCTTGAGGAATAATCCTGGCTTTTTGTTTTCCCCACAGAGTTGTTTATTAACTGATTAATTGATTGGCTGGCTGTTCTGTTTTGCTTTGTTTTTCTAATCAGGTTATCTTTATTGATATTGCCTTTTCCACCATTATATTGATGGCCAATCTCTGTAAACTTCTTTCTTGTTTTCAAACATTTGATGAAGAGAATATAAACAAGGACTATTACATCATTCTTACATATCCGAAAGCCTGCATGTGTCTTATTACAATCTTATTACAACTAAAACTATAGGACATGTGGGGAATGGAAACAAGATATGTATTTTTCAGTCTCTTTTCAGAGGTAGACACTAAAAAAATAAATGAATGTGGAAACTAGCCTGTCAACATATTACCTCAAAAAAAAAAAAAAAACCTCACAATTCTTCCTGACAGTATCATACTACTTCCCTCAAACAATCATCACCCATTCCTTACCTGAAATCCAGCTTTGTTAAGGATTTGGATTTTTTGTAGTTGAATCATAATTCTCTACCTTTAAATAAAATTAAAATAAATACCTCAGAAATGCAAAAGTCCTACAGTTTATAAAATTGATGTTCTTGTTAGCTTTGTTGCTACCAGAAATTGTGAAATAGTGAATATTAATTTTGTAAGGAACCAGAGAGGCACAGTGAAATCTCTGTCTCTAGTGCAGATCTTCTAGAACACAACTAAAAATAAATAAAATACTTTTGGTAATGAATTTCTGTTGCATCCAGAAATAACAGCATAAAGGAATAAAAAAGTCATAGAATAAAAACCATCTAGTACCAACTCCCTGACATAGGGAGAGCTTCTACCTGTCAGGTTGCCTAGGGCCCCATCCAACCTGGTTTTGAATACCTTCAGGAATGAAGCATCCATAATTACTCTGGGCAACCTGTACCAGTGTTTCACCTAGTGATTTTTTTTTCTCTAAAATCTAATCAAAATCTCCTCTCTTTTTATCCACCAGTATGAAAGTCCTTGGCAGGGCTGCTCTCAAGGAGTTTTTCTTCCAGTCTGTATGAACATCTGTGATTGCCGCAACTGAAGAACAACAGCTTGCAATTGGCCTTGTTGAACTTCATTAGGTTCATGTGGGCCCACTTTTTGAGCTTGTGAAGGTCTCTGAATGGCATCTTTCCTTCTCTTATATCAATTACACTATACAACTTATTTTCAGCCACAGAACTATTAACTGAACACTCTATCCCACTTTTTGTGTCATTCACAAAGATGTTAAAGAACTCTGGTCCCAAGACGGACCCCTGGGTTCATCTGGAGTGGTATATCTGGAATTCCAGCCAAAAGCCTAACAGCTACATCTGAATTACTGAAATCATGGAATCCCATCTACAGCTAGTGCATGGCTAAATTTTGACAGCTCCTATGAAGTGATTTCTCCCATAACTCTACAGTTCACAATAATTTTCTTGTCTTGTATAGGAATACTTGCTATTCTTCCCCTCTCTGAAGGTAGTTCAGAGCTAGCAGTGAAGACTTCTTATTTTTAATTTCTCTGTGCGTTACCAGTGACACTTCAGTAAAAACAAACACATAGAGAAAGAATGGCCTTTTGGTAAGCCCTTTAACCAAATCTGATTGAGATGCTCAGAATGCCTCTTCCTTACATTTTTTCTCCCATTTTTCTATGAAAAAAAAAAAACTTTAGTATAAAGCTATAAAGTAAGTAAGTTAAATAGTTTCACTACTTACTCTTTAGCTGTATCATGGAAAGAGTGTAAAGTGTTGCACGCTTCACTTGTAAGAGCAAGGTAGAAATGTATTTATTGATATTAAATGAATACAAGATGGTAACTTGAACAATGAAGACAGTGACTTAATAAGATTTCAAATGGATAGATATCCTTGGCTATTTGCTACACGGAAGGAGGGGAGTGCATAATGAATCTAAGATCAAATCTTAGCAAAGTTAGTATAGCTTAAAAACAATAAAGTACTTACTGAGGATCAGTCAGCATGGAATCACCACATCCCAAGTGAAACTCTGTGCACACATGAAATATCCTCAAGAGATGTTGCTGCTCAAGGAACGATTCTGGTTCACAGCCAGCTGTTTGCAAGAAGAACTCTCAATGAGCTTCTTAGACTGCTTCCTATTTATGAGTTATGATATCTGACGTACAACTTAGAGTAGGATCTATTGAATAAGGTGTCTGTTACCAGGTAAACACCTGGAATTTGAGACAATATGGTGGTAGTTAACTGTATCCAGTGAAACTTTGATTATTAATTCAAAAACAGTTCTTTACCCCTCATATGCACTAAGTCTTGGGCATAATGACCAGGCTGGGTGGGGTGGAGGCAAAGAGTGCACCCTTACAAGCTATTAGTAGACTATCTACATTCTGAAATCAAATGCTAGACTAGTTACTCCATCCTGTCCATCAAGTATCTAATAATGGGAACCTAGTGTAGCTCTTGCGCAATGTACCTTCTGTACCCTTAAAGGTGAGAGTATAAAAATAAATTGGATGGTTTTGCAAATAAAGCTGTCTTTGAAATTAGCTATTAAATCTACTTGAATATACCAAACCAAATTTATGATGATTAATTGTATTACAGTGAACACTAAAGCACGTAATAATGATTTGCTACTTATTATAAAGCTTTGCCAATATTTTGTACACCCAAGCGACATGATATGCAAGAAATCCAATGAAACTCTCTTAAACATACAAAGGCAAAAAGGGATGAAAGGATCAGTCTTGCAATGCTTAATGTTTCTAAGGACAAATAGAGGCCAGAGGAACTATTCTTTCCGTGTCAAAACTTTTCCATGTTAGCTCCCATTAAACTTAAACAAGAGTAAAAAAGAGAGCTGATAAGAATTGATATACACTTTCACTCAATGTCTACGCTGTTATTCAAACAGAGCCTTACCAAGTTACTATATTGTCCTTTGTCCTCTTTTTATTATCTGTTATTGTTTTTGTGCTTGTTATCATCAAGGATATTGTCTTTTGAATCTTTATCTGCTCAATCTCGATCTTCCCATCAAATTGTTTACTTTAAACAACAACAACAACAACAAAAAGAGCATCAGTATCTCCTTCAACAGCTTCTGTAAGATTCAATCAATTACTCTGGAATTCAACTCAGTAACTAATAAATTTAAACAAAACAAAATAAAAAAAAATCACATAAAAGTATGCACTCCTCAGCTGGAGATTACACAGTTGGTGTTACTCCTGGAAAAACAGATCTTTTATTTATGACTTGACAGACATTTCTGATTTATTCTGACTTATTTTCCTGCCTTTACTAGTCAAACACGTAAAAGGAAGTTTAGTAAAATTTTCAGTCTGTGTTCTAAAAAAAACCTTGAAAATATTATGCTTTTGGCTGAGATAGAGTTTTGGTTATATTTTTTTTTATTTTTATTTGTTTTTACCTGGTCTGGAACTTCACTTTGGACTTACGATAAAAACAATATTCGTAATACACAGATGTCTTAGCTTTTGTAAAGCAATGCTTACCAAGCCAAGAACTTTTTTCCTTCTTGTACCACTCTGCCAAGATGGAGCTGGGGGTTTACAAATTGCTGGGAGGAGATGGAACCAAGACAGATGTTACAGGCTGACCAAAGGGATATTTCATACTAAATGGCTCAGCAATAAAAGTTGAAGAAGGAAGCAGAGCTGGAGATCATTTGAAGTGAAAGTATTTGTCTTCCCAATAAATCATTGCACAGGAAAAGCCGTGCTTTACTGGAATTGCTTGAACATCTGCCTGTCAATGGGAAATACTGAATGAATGAATTCCTAGTTTTGCTTTGCTTGCATTCACAGCTTTTGTGTTATCTATTAAGCTGTCTTTATATCAACCCAGAAGTTTTCTCATTTCTACCTTTCCAGTTCTCTCCTGTGTACCACTGTGGAGAGAAGAAACAAGTGGCTGTGGTCAAGCCACAGCAGGAAAACATTCCAATTCATTAGGTAAAGTGCATACTTATAAGTGCCTACTTATGTATCAGGTATGTGCAGTTATTTCTCCCTAGATGCAGGATCCTACACTCTCTCTTGTTTAAATTCATCTTATTTCTCTTTGTCTAACAATCCAATCTGTCCAGGTCTTGCTGAACGTCAACAAAGTACTCTGCTGTGTCTGCCACTCCTTTCAGCTTTGTATCAAGCGCAAACTTGCTGAAAGTGGACTGCACGCCTTCAAACAAAATCACAGAATCACAGAATCACAGAACCGCAGAACTGTAGGGGCTGGAAGGGACCTCTAGAGATCAAGTCCAATTCCTCTGCCAAACCAGGCTCCCTAGATCAGGTTGCACAAGTAGGCATCCAGGCGGGTCTTGAACATCTCCAGGAAGGAGACTCCACAGCTGCCTGTTCCAGTGCTCCATCACCCTCATTGTGAAGAAGTGTTCCTATGCACATTTGTGCAGAACTTCCTATGCTTTAGTTTGTGGCCATTTCACCTTGTCCTTTCACCACGCTGTACTGAATAGAGACTGGCCTCAATCCTTTGCCTCCTGTACCTTAGATATTTATAGACATTGACCAGATCCCCTCTCAGTCTTCTTTTCTCAAGCCTGAAACAGACCTATGTCACTCAGCTTTTCCTCATTAGAGAGGTGCTCCAGGCCCTTTATCATCTTTGTGGCCCTCCGCTGGATCCTTTCCTAGGAGGTACCTGTCTTTTTTGTACCAGGGAGCTCACAGCTGGACACAGTTCTCCAGGTGAGGCCTCACCAGGGCAGAGTAGAGGGTGAGGATCACCTCCCTTCACCTGCTGGTCATGCTCTTTTTAAAGCACCCCAGAATGCCAATGGCTGCCTTGGCCACCAGGGCACACTGCTGGCTCATGGCCAATCTGTTGTCCACCAGCACCCCCAGATCCCTCTCTGCAAAGCTCCTCTCCAGCAGGTCGTCCTCCAGCCTGCACTGGTGCACGTGTAGGTGCAAGACTCTACACTTGCTCTTGTTAAAACCTTGTCTGGTTCCTCTCTTTTAACTCTCCAGCCTGTCCAGGTCTTGTTGAATGGCAGCACAACCTTCTGATGTGTCAGCCATATCTCACAGTTTCGCATCATCAGCAAACTTGCTGAGGGTGGACACCATCTCCTCATCAGGGACATTGATGAGGATGTTGAAGACTGGACTCTGCACTGACCCTTAAGGAACACCACTAAATACTGGCCTCCAGTTGGACTCTGCGCCACTGATCACAACCCTCTGAGCTTGACCACCTCAACCCAACTTAGCACTCACTCATCTATTCCACACTTCCTCGGCTTTGTTAAACGGATATTGTGGGAGACAGTGTCAAATGCCTTGCTGAAATAAAGGTAGACTACATCCATTTCTCTCCCCCCATCCACCCAAGCGGTGAAGACATCACAGAAGTCTACTTGGTTGGTCAAGCATGACCTCCCCTTGGTGAACTCATGCTGATTACTCCTGATAAACTTCTTCTTTTCCAATTACCTGGAGATGGCATCAGAAACAAGCTGCTCCATCACCTTTCAGAGATAGAGGTGAGGCTGACTGGCCTGTAATTCCCCAGATCCTCCTTCTCTCCCTTTTTGAAGACCAGAGTGACATTAGCTATCCTCCAGTCTTCAGGCACCTTTCCCATTTTTCAAGACCTCTCAAAGATGATAGAGAGGGTTTCAGAAATCACATCAATTTCCAGGGAAACTAAAACAGATAAAAAGAGCACAATAATGCTATTTGATAGAGCAAATTCTCTACCAAAACACTATTTTTCAACATGGTTACCACCACTAGCTATGCATTTTGCCATTATTGAAGAAGAGCCTGCATGTTGTGCTCATAACAAACATCTGCACCAGCAGAGGTGACTCACTGTTGCCACTGCTGAAATGTATTACCCACCTAACTGTGCTCACAACCACTCTTTGGTCTCTATAAATGTTCAGCAAGTATTAATGGATGTCAATGGGTGCCATTTTGTATACATAGAGGAACTCAGTGACAGGCCTCTGCTTCCAGTCAGACACCATTTTTTCAGACTGCCCTTATGCTGCCATCTGTAACATAGCAACAAAATATATTGGACAGGAGGTTCAGCTTCTATTATTATACCATTAACATCCCATCCGCTAGAGTGAAATTGGCATGCAGCATGGGGAATAAGCAGGAGGAGTTAGAAATCTCCATTCAAGAGATTATGACCTCGTAGCAATTAAAGAGACATCATAGGACAGATCACATGACTGGAATGTAACCGTGGATGGTATGTTCTTAGGAAAGACAGGCCAGCAAGGCGAGGTCATGGAGTTGCTCTTTATGCAAGAAAGCAATTACAATGTGTTGAGCACTGTCCAGGGGTGGATGAGGAGTGGATTGAGAGTAAAGGGGCAGCCTGGCATGGGTGATACTGTTCTGGGTGTTCATTACAGGCTACCAGATCAGGACAAGGGAGTTGATGATGCCTTCCAAAGGCAACTGATTGCACTCTCGCAATTACAGGCCCTGGTTATCATGGGGGATTTTAATTACCCTGATATTTTCTGGAAGGATTACTCAGCCAGCCATCCACATTCCAGGAATTTCCTGACAACTTCCTAATGCAAATGGTATATGAGCAAGTAGGAGAAGAGCACTGCTGGATCTTATTCTCACTAATAAAAAGGACCTTGGCATCCCGGTGGGCAGCACGATGCCATGAGCCAACACTGTGCCCTTGTGGCCAAGAAAGCCAATGGCATCCAGGGTGTATTAGAAGGGGTGTGATTAGTAGGTAAAGAGAGATTCTCCTCCCTCTCTACTCTGCCCTGGTGAGACCGCATCTGGAATATTGTGTCCAGTTCTGGACCTGTCAATTCACGAATGACAGAGAGCTGCTTGAGAGAGTCCAGTGTAGAGCCACAAAGATGATTAAGGGAGTGAAGCAATTCCCTTACAAGGAAAGGCTGAGGGATCTTGGTCTCTTTAGCTTGGAGAGGAGGAGACTGAGAGGTGACCTCATTAATGTTTATAAATATGTAGAGAGTGAGTGTCAGGAGGATAGAGCCAGGCTCTTCTCAGTGACATCCAAATGTAGGGCAAGGGGTGCAAGCTGGAACATAAATCACCGGGTCTGTGCAAGGACCTGCAGCTTAAACTGAGAGAAAAGAGGGAAATGTACAGAAAGTGGAAGGAAGATTGCATATCCTGGGAGGAATACAGGACTGTTGTCCGTGCATGTAGAGATAGAATTAGGAAAGCCAAGGCACAGATGAAGCTGAACTTGGTGATGGATGTGAAAGATAACAAGAAGGATTTCTACAATTACATAGGCAGGAGGAGACAGGCCAAGAAGAGTGTTCCCAGTCTGATGAAAGGTAATGGAGAATTGGCTTCCTCAGACACAAAAAAAGCTGAGGTACTCAATGAGTGCTTTGCCTCAATCTTCACGGGTGGTCAGGCCTCCTGTGTCTGCCAGAATCATGACCCTCTAGGTGAGAGTGTGGGGAGTAGTTTCTGTCCCACTGTAACAGTGGAACAAGTCTGGGTCCTCCTCACTAAATTGAATATATATAAGTCCATGGGACCAGATGATATCCATCCTAGGGTTCCTAGGGTTCTGAAAGGGATGGCTGATGTGGTTTCCGAGCCACTCTCCATCATATTTGAAAACTCATGGCTGTCTGGAGAAGTCCTTGATGACTGGAAAAAGGAAAACATTACTCCCATTTTTAAGAAAGGGAGAAAGGAAGACCCAAAGAACTACAGGCCAGTGAGCCTCACCTCTGTGCCAGGGAAGATCATAGAGCAGATCCTCCTAGAAGCTATGTTAAGGCACATACAAGATAAAGAGGTGATTTCAAATAGCCAGCATGTCTTCACCAAGGGCAGATCATGCCTGACCAATCAAGTGTGGAGTAACGTCTGTTGTGGATGGGGAAGGGTGATGGATGTCATCTACCTGGACTTCTGCAAAGCCTTTGACATGGTCCCTCACCACATCCTTCTTTCTAAATTGGAGAGGTGTGGTTTTGAAGGATGGACTTTTAATGGATTAGGAAATTGGTTGGCTGGACTCATCCAAAGGGTTGTGATCAATGGTTCTGTGTCAGGGTGGAGGCTAGTCACAAGCGGTGTCATAGAATCATATCATAGAATCATAGAATGGGCTGGGCTGAAAAGGACCACAATGATCATCTAATTTCAACCTCCTTGCTATGTGCAGGTCACCAACCTCTAGACCAGGCTGCCCAGAGCCACATCCAGCGTGGCCTTGAATGCCTCCAGGGATGGAGCATCCACAACCTCCGCGGGCAGCCTGTCTGGTTCAATGGCAGTGGCTGCAATTCTCATTGAGCTTTGAAGGTGTTCATTAGAGCTTTTTGATGAAATTTCACTCTTCCTGTGTTTCATCCTTGAAAATTGCTCACAACTGTGCCTCCTGCCAAAAAGTGAATGACCTGAATAAGGATGATCGTGAAGCAAAGGATATTTTTCTATGGTAAGAGAGGTCTTATGCAAGTCTGGTGAGGAGACACAATCAGATTTTAGAGTTGAATATTTGATTGCAACGCTATACATTCCAGTTGAAAATTTGCAGGTAATCTATGCAAACTGAAAATGATGTCACAAACATGAATTGATGATTTTTCTTGCAATCTTGAAATCCATTCTCAAACTCCTTAATCAAAATGGAAAGCATGGCTGTGTATTCTTCACTGTTCTGAGCACTGCATCCAGCCAGTGTACCAGGAAGCATACAATTAGTTGTCACCACTTGAATCAGCACAGCCCAGCACTGCCCTCCCTGTGCCATGCTTTCAGTTGACACAGTGATAATAGTGCACAGACAATTTGGTTGCTGCTAAGCAATGGGTATGAGTCCTGGGCCACTCCACAGACAGTGTTGGGCACAGGTGGGCTGCATTGCCACATATGACCCTTTGGGCATGGGTTGGACATGTCAGGCTATGCATTCCCACAGAAAATAATAAAACCCACCAGATAACAATCTACAGGTATGATAGAACAGGTGCTTCATTCAGTTCCACGGGGAACATAAGAAAGGTTGAGGCCTGTAAGTATTGGTGTTCCTCAAGGACAGGTACTGAGACAGGCCTTGTTCAATATCTTCATCAATGATTAGTTTTAACAAGAGCAAGTGTAGAGTCTTGCACTTCGTTTACACTGAGTGCCTCTTGATGAAATTAGAGATGCTAAGCTGCAGTGCAGTAACTAATATCTATGGTTTTTTTGCACAAATATTGGACTAGTTTTTTGTTTTAGAAAATATTATCTATTAACTCCCAAAACTTAACTCTCAAAAATAATTTATACTGATGAATTTATTTCTGCTTTTATGGTGAGCAGCCTTTTTTGATTGTCTTTTAGTTCTTTATGGCCCCAAATTCCCTAAATGTGAGGACGAGATCAACAGTAAGCAATCTTTTGCAAAACTGACCTCTACTGTTGATTTATTTGTTTACTCTATAAAATACAGAAGAACTTCACTCCTGTCAAATTAAATAACATTCATTTTCTCTTTTTGTTTCTCAGGTGGACAACATCTGGATCATGGTTACTATAAAACTTAATAACATAGAAAAAAAATGTGTAGTTAGATCTGTTTCGTTTCTTATTTTTTCTCAATTTTTTTTTTTGTTAGAAATATGATTTGTACATTATTATTTTTCCTCAGCTTTACATTGGTATTTTCCTGGTAGAAATTGTGTCAACTTTAATTATTTAATCATTGCACATGAATCTAAAATCTGGAATACGTACAGATGCTTACCAACAATCATGCTAAAAGAAATTAATTAATTTTTTTCAGCTGAAAAGACTAGGCATGCTTTGCAACTGCAACATATTTCCTCCAGTGAGTTCAAAATAAAATAATAATAATAAAAAAAAACAGTGTCACGTAAAACTTCATTTGGGGAAAAACAAACAAACAAACAAACAAACAAAAAAAAAAAACGGGAAAACAAGTAGATTGAGGTTTGGGATACTTTGATTCAAGGTATTTTGCACATGCTAATGTCTTTTAAATTTCTACTCAGAGCAAGAGTAACATTCTAGGGAAAGTTTATAAACTTTCAATTTGTTCCAATTACCAAAATGTTTTGGTAATACAGTCTACACATAAAAAGAAAGTAAATTTCTGCTTCCTGCTAAACATAGATGTCATGGTGTTATCCCTAGATATAAATCTGTGACAGGGAGGCACAGACCCCAGGAAAAATAAAATAAAATAAAATAGGAAGGGATACTAACTAAAGGGTTTGCCACATGACCTAGCTGGCCCCAGGCCACATGTTCCAGAAGAGGGGGAAAGGCAGAGAGCTAGCAGATAGTTCTAACAAAGAGAAAACACAATGGCAACGATCTGAGGAGGAACGGTAATTTACTAAATTTAACCAAATCAAACAGAATGAAAGAGACAATAATATCCAAAGTGTGAATCTAACCATGATAGTGCGAGGGAAACACATGCTTTTCCCTGTGGCAAGCTGAGATGGCTGAGCCCGGACCACAAAGAGAGGCAAACCTTGGGGTCTTCCGGAGCTCCACCTCACTTCCTCTTCCTGCTAGGTCCTCTGGGGTTGCCCCTCCCATCAGGATACTCAAAATGCCTATAAAAGGCAGTAAACGGAACCAGAACTTAACTTTTTAACTCCCACTGGTCTGCATGATGGTCTGATGTGGAATACTGAAAACAAAAAAATCACCGAACTACAAAAATAGAAGAAAGTTGCTTTATCTTTCTGTTGACTTTTGATAGATTTGGGAGCAGTTTCGTTCAAGTAATGAAAATATTTCTATGTGGATAATTAGAAAACAACCATGCACAATTATATAACAGTCCTCAAATTACATTTAGCTTGGCTTGTTCTATGTGCTGTCTTTTGTGCTGGAACTAATACTCTAATACTAAACCAGGCTGCCCAGAGAGGTTGTGGATGCCCCATCCCTGGAAGTGTTCAAGACCAGGTTGGATGGGGGCAGCCTGGTCTAGTATTAAATGTGGAGGTTAGTGACCCTGCAAGTGGCACAGGGTTTGGAGATTCATGATTCTTGAGGTCCCTTCCAACCCTGACCATTCTGTGATTCTATGATTCTGTGATTCTTTTCTTGCATAGTGTATTACACCTTTTTGGGAGGATGCCTTACAAATTGTGCATAAACACACATAATTAAGGAGTTCCCCTCTACTCCAAATTCCTACTGGAAATTGTTATCTTCCTTTTACTCTCTTTCAAATTATTCTTTCATCATTAATTCTTCTTCACATTTTGTGCTTACTTTTTCAACTTCAGGCAGCTGCAACATCCTGAATATACTTAGCTAATAATGGAATGTTAATAATTTGATTTACTGACATTTTAAAATCCACTATCTCCAAATGTTGGAATCCAACAAATTTTTTATCATAGATTTGAGGCATGTGGTGTCTGTTTCCTGAGCAACAGCTATTACTGGCAAAAGATTACCCTTCTCACTGTAACTAATGGCCTCCTTATATCACTCCCTCTATCTGCTGATGCTATAAAACTCCATATCCACAGTACATCAACAGAGCTTTTTCTTTCTGTCTGTGACCAGAGTCCATATAATAACACTTTAAATTAGAGAACTTTAATCATTTAAGTGTTGATATATATGCAGGTAACTTCCTGCCATTCCCCTGGTATAGCAGAGAATTCATATGTACATCTTTGCTACAAAGAAAAAAAAAAAAAAAAAAAAAAAAAAAAGGAATGTAACAAAGAAAAGTCATCCATCTACTCCCAGAAAAGGCAGTACTTTTTCAGAGGAAATATGGTTGATATCCCTATTCTATGTCAGGAAATCACTGCAAGTTATAGAGTAATATTATTATTTAGTATTATTCATTATTTGTCCTCCAGCATGGTCTTCCTGTCACAGTCATAGAACAGAATCAGAAAACAAGTTATACAGTGTAAAAGTTAGTCACAGAAAAGACCATCTCTTCTCTCGTGGAATTACTATTCACATATAAAGAGCTTTTATAAAGATCACAGTTTGGCCTACAGCTCTGTTTGGAAACCTTCAACAGTTCTTAAAAGACAGGTTGTCGGTCTAACACATCATGACCTGAAAAACAAAGAGGAAACTAAAGTAAACCGTTGGATTCAGCCATCTGTGAGAATCAAGTTAGTCCTGTCTTCAAATTCTTAATATTTTACTGGATGTTTAGTTATGAAAATATATTTCAGCCACGTAGATGCCTAGTAATATGATGCTTACTGTTAATATAGAAAAAGTGGATCTCCAAGAAGGCCTGTATTATCTTCTAAAAGAGAATTGATGTTGTAGATAGTATAGAATTATAGCATTAGATGCCTTTTTATAAACTATGCAGCCTACACAGCCAATTGGTTTCTCAATGAATTTGCTATTTAGCTATCTCACTGGATAGTACCCATATCTTTGTAGGTTATATTGTGTCTTTGGGACTGGACTCAATGGCTGGGTTTTAAAAGTAGTCTTAAGTAACCAGGACTTGTGTAGATATCTAAAAAGGGGAAATTAAAAATTACAGCTCTGAATCTGGATTTGACTGTTACCCAATGAATATTTTGTTTTGCCACCAAATGTTTGTAAAATTTAATCAGGGAAATAATGCAATAAAGGGTTTTGTTTCTTTGTTGGTTTGAAAAGAAAAATCATTTCAAAGTAATTTTTATAGTTTATTTTGATATATCCCTCTCTATAGCATGGAAAACACTTATTTCTATCTTTGAATGCTCCTGAAAATTAAAGGAAAAAAAAAGTTCATGAAGAAAAATTAATTATTTTAGAATTACACAAAAAATCATCAGTTCTCAGCTATTTAATATTAATGCTTAAGTAAAGGCACAACTCTTGCAACTGCAACCAGTCTGATCCTACCAAGAACAAATAAGCAGTTCAGATAAAAAGGATAATATGAGAATTCACATAGAATCACAAAATAACTGAAGAGATCTTTTGGTTTAGCACTGTGCTTTAGCATGAAAACCTAGCACAGGTTGCCCAGGATCATGCCCTTGCACCTTTTAATGACCTCCTAAGAAGAGACTACTCAACATCTCAGGGCAAGCTGTGTCAGATCTCAGCCTCTCACACAATAAAATAGAGCTTCCTGATATTTAGTTGGAACCTTTTGTGTTCCAGCATGTACACATTGCCTCAGCAAATTCCATTCACTGAGGTTCATTTGTCTGTAATAGACTGTGTTGGAACTTACTCTGCATAAATTAAGCTTCTAATTTGTGCCTAATTTTCAGTCATTCGACATATCTTTGAAGACCTCTAGGAGAAGATTCTAACTGCTCAACTTATATATTTAATGATGAGAAGGCAGAATCTCCTTTTAGATGTTTTCAAATATCTTTATTCCTGTATTGTTATCCAAAAAACTGCTTGCTCTGCACATGAGAACTGCACAGATCTTTAAACAAAATATTATGAATAAAGGAATGTTATTTGGCTTTCTAATTGTCCGGGATATTACCATTCCAGAAACAAAGTGCATACCTTTCTTAGAAGCTCTTACATGTTTGGTGCTGAATTATTAGGTCAAATTCCAGAAAACTAAATGCTATTATTTCAATTAATTTCATCACGAATCACAGAATTGCAGAAGTTGGAAGGGACCTCAAGAGATCATTGAGTTAAACACCTCTGCAAAAAGCTGGTTCCCTACAATAGGTTGCATGGGTTGGTGTCCAGACAAGTTTTGAATATCCCCATAAAAGGAGATTCCAGAACCTCTCTGGGCAACTAGTTCCAGCGCTCCATCACCATTATTGTAAAAAAAGATGTTGTGCATTGTATGGAACTTCCTACATTCAAGTTTTAGTCACTTCTGGAATCACCCCTAGATCTATAAGAATTTGGCAATATAGTTTGGTAACCTGTACATTTAAATCAATTAAAATTAAATTACTTTCCTTCTCCAAATTGATGTACAGCATTTATTCCAGATTTGGAAAGAATAATCCTCTGTATTTATGTCTGACTCTTATGTATGACAAGCTGAACTGCCTGTATGGTTCAAGCAGCAATAAATTTAATTTATTTATTGATTGTAAGGCATTGCCAAGTGTACCATGGAGACAAAGTTACCAAATAAATTAATGTTGTAGTGTGTCCAGTTGATTTATAGACTTCAAGAAAGTTTGAAAATAGACCTCTTCAGTCTCCATTGATGACCTATGTGAGGGGATTGAGTGCAGCATCAGTAAGTTTGCAGATGACACCAAACTGGGTAGAAGTGTTGATCTGCCTGAGGGCAGGAGGGCCCTACAGGGGGATCTGGACACTGAGCTCATGCCAATGAGGTGAAGTTCAATAAAACAAAGTGCTGGATCCTGAACTTTGACCACAAAACCTTGGGCAATGCTACAGGCTTGGGGTTGAGTGTCTGGAAGACTATGGAAGAAACAGACCTGGAGGTGTTGGTCAGTGTTTTACTGAACATGAGTATCCAATGTGCCCAGGTGGCCAAAAAGGTCAATAGCATCCTAGTTGTATCAGAAATAGTGCTGCCAGCAGAAGTAGGAAAGTGATTGTCCCTCTGTATTCAGCACTGGTGAGGCTGCATCTCGAGTACTGTGTTCAGTTTTGGGCCTCTCACTACGAGAATGACACCAAGGCCCTGGAGTATGTCCAGAGAAGGGCAGCGAAGCTGGTGAGGGATCTGGAGCAGAAGTTTTATGAGGAGTGACTAAGAGGGTGGTCTGGAGTAGAGTAGACTCAGGGGAGACCTTATCGCTTTCAACTACACGAAAGGAGGTTGTGGAAAAATAGGTTTCAGCCTCTTTTCTCCCATAACTAGCCACAGGACTAGAAGAAGTGGCTTCAAGTTGTGCCAGAGGTGATTCAGATTGGATGTTAGGAAAAAATTCTTCTCTGAAAAAGTGGATAGGCACTGGAGTGGGCTGCCCAGGGAGATGGTTGAATTACCATCACTGGAGGCGTTCAAGAAAAGTTTAGATATTGTACTGAGGGACATTGTTTAGTGAGGAAATATTTGGTGGTAGGTAGACGATTGAAATGGATGATCTTGGAGGTCTTTTCTAATCTTAGTGATTCTATGATTCTGTTTATCATCTGCATTTCAAAACAAAGAAATACTGCATTTTTTTTGCCATTGGAAAGGCAAGAAGGAGTCTCACTCTCTGCCATAAAACCTTACCCCAATATATATGTATAAACTGTGTACACTCCATCATCATATAGCAAAGCTATTCTTTCAGAAACATTTCTCAGAGCAAGATGCCATGTCATTCTCTGTTCTTGTTTTGTCCTCCCCCACTCAGCTGGATTTCAGATCAGAGCAGAGTACCAGCTAGTATCAGTTGTATGATACATTCTTTGATGTTGGGCTTACTGGTCTAAGATGACTACTCAGTGGTGAATTGCTGACAGCTATCATATCAGAAAGTAAGCAACTAAGTACTACATACAACTATATACAAGTTTTTAAGTGGAGTGGTAGAGTGCTGTGAAGAAAAAGAAAGTGAAGGTAAGGAACATTATAGTGAGGTTCCTTCCTCTGTATTAAGTTATAATTCAGTTGGTCTCTGTGGGAAATTTCAGTGTATATCTGGTATGTGAAATGAGAGGACAGCAGTCCCTTTAGTGCTTTATGTTGTATCTTTACTTGCAAAGAAAAAAAAAAAAAAATCATGCAATATATCAATATGACATTTTCCATCTTTTTTTTTTTTATTTTATTTTTTTCCCTAACTAAAGAGTGATAAAAGATGCAAAGGAGTAAAAATTCATTCTCTGTTGAAAGTTAAATATCTTTTGGGTTGTCTAATCCTATTAAAATGCATTGTACAGTTTTCTCCCATTTGCTCTCTGTAGCTTCAGGTGAAGGAGGGCAGCAGCAATGATGGAATCTTTTATTTTCATTCTGTAATAGTATACATATTAGCAAATGCAGTATAAATCCTCTCAAAAACATTTGCTTCATTGTTTTTCTTTAGTATTTCATTAAAAAGGAAAATCACAGTTATTATATCTGAAACACAGAGAAGCTCTAGAAGCATATATTTTCCAAAACTCAACTGCACCTATTTTCCAGGATCTTTCCATCTATGAAGGTTTCTAGTGTCATTGTGGATCTTTAATTAACTCAAGTTCTGATTAATTGTCTTGCTTCCTTAAGAACATCTTCAATGACCTTATTTAGATGGAGGTTGAAAGAGATCAATAGAGTTACTTCGGGATCTACAGAGATTTCTGCAAAAAAACAATTTTTGCATTAGAAATGGCATAAAACAGGATAGTAGTGATCATTGGTAAAGAGTTGAAAATGGACATGACAGAGTTAATCAGGAACATCCGTAAGACTACGTACTTTCATCTAACCCCAGGTTAAATACTCTCATATGCGCACATGTGCACACACATATACAAAGGCACGCTGATCATGTAGATACTCATATCTGCTTCTTGCACATGTGACAGTGATAAACAGGTTTCTGCTATGAACAGTTCAGCTGGTAATAAATCACTCTGGTAGGGGCTAGTGTGCAGAGGTGAATAGCCATGATGCAAGGAGATAATTGTGCATAATCAATGCAAACCTGCTTTAGTGGAACATGACAAAGTCTCACTGAAGCACATTTAGCTAGAACCTAAAGGATAAGGCAAAAGTGATGTGATGGAGGTGTCCCAGACAACAGCACGAGTTCTGACAGGTATCATAACAGAGGATATATGAATGAAACTTTGGATAAATTGTTAGGGAAAAATGAAAGAATAGTCTTTGCAACAACCTAGAAGCTGTCTGTCAATATTCCTCAGGACTTCTAACAATTTAGTGGAGATCGAAAAATGCAGAACATGATCCCAAGTACCTATGGCAACTATAAATTATAATAATCTCTCATACATTGAAGAATAGCCTCCTAAGAAGGCTGCTTAAGCTTTTGATCTTTTGTTTCTTTACTCTGTTCAATTTAAAATGAATTTTTTAAATTTATCATAAATTTCACACTGAAATGTACCTGTTTCAATTAAGTTTTCATTATGTAAAAAATCACAGATACTCAGTGCAATTTATGGGCAAAGCTCAACACTACGAGTGAACCCACATATAATAAAATGGTTGGAGTACTATGATGTGAAAGATCAATGTCAAAATCTTTTCCTGATTATATCAGATAAAGGAGAAAAAAAAAAAAAACATTCATGCTCCATATGAGTGTTGTAATAACCAAGATAATTAAAACAGTTCTCAATCATTCTTTTCTGTAAGGTTTGTTGTCATAGATTTAATCCAGATAACTTGGTCTTCACAGGTGTAGGAGAAAGACACTTTTCAGTACATGTGGCTTTAATCCATCCAAAATTTGACTCACCTCTGCAATTGCTTCTATCTTGCATTAACCTCTTCAGGGACCATAAAGCAACTAAGTATCTTCTATTTAAGTTCAAAGAATATAAGAGTGAAATTCAGACTACTCTGTTTTGAGAAAACTATGTCAACACATAATAAACAGTGATTGAAAGATGTTCATCTCTGTGAGTTATTGGAAAGCTCACTTGTGAAGTGAAGTCAAATATCTGCAAATACTTCAGATGTTCTGATCTCTTTCTCGCATGCACTGAATAAACCTCTTACAGCTGGCCTAGCCCAATGTTGGCTTTTTTGCTTTGTTTTTGGGGAGGAATACTAGTTTTATCAGGAGACAGGTATGAACAATAATTCAGGAAAATAGTTGTTATGCAACAGGAAAGCTCTCTTGGATCTTTATCCTGGGGGGGGGAGAAGGGGAAAAAAAAAAAAAAGAAAAAAAAAAAAGACATATTTTCACTCTTTCTAGCCTGTCTAGCCGGTAAAACAAAACAGGTATTAAAAACACCTTTGTAGTGTAAAATGCTTTATAGATTTCTTTAAGAAAAATGCAAGCTATGATCTACATCTGGCAAATGGCCCTATTAATGTAAGTTTAAAGAAAAGGGTTGCAAGATGTAAATTGGAATGAAAGTTGCTCCCAAGAATCAATAGGTCCAGAAGAGTCTATTACAATAACATCATGTCCTTGAGAGGATATCAGGGATAAGTTTGTTATTGTTAAATTAGGTGGCACCATCTTTGCAAGAAAAAACAGAAATGTAATGTTTGCTAATTGAACTATAAAAATAATAATTACCTTTGATGTAGGAGAAGGCATAGTCACTCAGCAGTAGCTCTGATTTTATAAATTGAAGCTGTTATCATCAGAGCTCAAACTAGATTAGAAGTGAACTTTTCAAATTACATTTGGATGATACCAAACGTACACAAGGCTTAGAATGTTTTTAGTACATGACAAAAAGACTTCCTCTCTCCCCCTCCCTCACACAGGTGCTTTATGTTCTTTATTGTTGCAGCATTTTTTTCACAGTAGTACAAATTTCTTTAGCCAGCTTTATTCCAGCTCCATTTTTTTTTTCTTTTCCTGCAAAGATGTAGTTTACAAACCAGAAGTAACTCAAGGAACATATTGCTGCTTTAGTGCAGCTAGACTGTTTTCAAATCCTGCTGGTTTTAGGCTTTGTTTGAGGGATGTTACCATGACTTCAACCAATGGAAAGTGGTGAGATGTTCTCCTAACTCAAAACACAATTTCTCTTTAGATTGTATCAAAGATAAATTTATTATTTATTAAAAAGTTTTGATAATATGACATGTTAAGCTGAAATGTTTTGTTATTTCTGATTTTTTTTTTTTTTAGGCTGACACAGACAGCTATTGCAAAGTTTTTCAGGAATATCTGAAGTTAGAGAAGGATTTGAAAAATATACTACTAAACACATCACAGCTCATTTCTAGAATGTCTAGAATGCTCTAAATGTCACCACTTATAACCTATTCTTGAAACCAGAATTTAGAAAATTTTGTTTTGATAGTGAAAGACAGGTAGACCACTTGTATGACTTTTTTCAAATCACTGCTCTGCTACATCTTTTCTCTGTAACAAGAGTAAAATTGATTCATCTCTCACTGCTTTAATACTTAACATGAAGCTAACAAGACTTCACTTCAGGGTCCGTGGACTGAGGGTTTTAGCCCAACATTCCTCAGTTCATTCTCTCTATAGTATTTTTGTGGAAATGTTTTGATTGTTTCATTCTAGTGTATAAATGTATATAATGGCACTGATCTGGATATAAATAAAACTACATTTTCGATAAATAAGATAGAAATGTCAATACTAATGAAGAAATGAGATGTGTTCATTCATGATATGTGTCTATAACTACACAAGAAGAACCTTTTAATTATTTCTGTACTACTGGTTCTCAGTAGTTCAACAGGTATTAAAAATGGAATGTGTTACATTTTGACCTTCAAATTTCTTTTGTCAATTAGATCTTCAGAGTCACAATGTCACAAGAATTACTAGGAAAATATTAAAACAAATAAAAATGCTTATTTTGACTTATATAAACAAGTAAGATTTGAATGAAGACAAATATTTTCATGTGAAGGTTTATTTATCACTCTATAAGTCTCTGTATGTTTCCCCAAGTAAATGCTTTGTCAAATAATGTCAAAGAAAAAAGAAAAATCTGATAAGTCATGTTGTAACATTTTGATTTTGATTTTTAAAGGTTTTAAAGGTTTCAAGGTTGTTTTTGTTTGTTTGTTTGTTTGTTTTGTTTTTCCACTGAAAAAGTAATATTCAGCTTTCCTAACAAACTAATATTTGGCAAGGTCTAAAAGTTATCAGTATCAACATGATGTTACAGAAATAGGCAGGTCAAAGAAAAGGTACACTAGTCTGTAACTATTGGACTGATTTCTGGTGCTTGTAAGGAATTACCTTTTATTTGTTCACTGATGCACCTTCAAATACGTCATCTAATCAGTCCATATGTTTGAAACCTTTTCAGAATTAATTATCTGCTGTTAACAGAGGGATAGAGACAATGACTGAGTGTTACTGAGTAAACCAATTGCAAAGGGAATTTATAAGTAATGAAATATGAGATTTTGCAAAGGATTAATTACTTTTTTTTTTTCCTTGGGTCAGCATTATGCACAATACTGTGTTACCTTGTGGTGAAATATTAGTTCTGACTTGGAACCATGGAACTATGTATTAATTTTCTTCTTAAAAGCATAAAGAAATTCTGTACTTTGAATGCATTCAATAACACAAAATTTTACACTGGAAGAAAAATCATCAGTTCAAAATAGTTTTATGAATAACTAGAAAGTGTAAAAACACTTGGGCAAACAAAATCTAGATTTTTCTTTTCTAGAAAGGAAAAATTTCCATTAAAAATATAGATGAGAGAAGCACTGGACCAACCAGGGCACTAGAGACATGGATAAAAGGCTGCTGAAAATTCTAAGTTTAGCGTGCAAAGGTCTGTCACTTGTTTCTGATTATATTCTGATTATTATTCACCCTAAAGTAAATACTTATAGAATGTCACACAGCATGTTCAGAGATCTTGAAAGCATTCCTATCTGCAGCATTGGAAGTTCTGCACAAATGTGCACAAGAACCTCTTTACAGTGAGGGTGATGGAGCACTGGAACAGGCTGCCCAGGGAGGTTGTGGAGTCTCCTTCTCAGGAGATATTCAAGACCTGCCTGGATACCTACTTATGTGACCTGGTGTAGGGAACCTGCTTTGGCAGGGGGGTTGGACTCAATGATCTCTGAAGGTCCCTTCCAACCTCTATGATTCTGTGATTCTGTCAGAAAAGGCCAGAGAACAGAGAACTGCCTATCTAATTTTCTTGGAAATCGTTCCTGTCTTAGAAAATAAGAACACTTAAAAAAGCAGTCTCTGAAAGTGAGAATCATTTTAAATGCCATCTTTCTAAGATTATAACAATTCAAAATAACTAAGTGTATCCATTAGAATGAGGAGACACTTCCAAAGGGACTTGGATAAGCCCTACTGCTAAGATTGGCCCTCAAAAATCCCAGACCCTGAAGAGGGAGAGACTGAAGAAAGGAAGAATTCCTCTTGATCAAGAAGGTTCGGATCATCTAGGCAAACTCAACACACGTAAATCATAGTATCATAGAATTGTTTGAGTTGAGAGGGACCTTTAAGAGTCATCTAGTCCAACTACCCTGAAAATGAACAGGGATGACTACAGATAGATCATGTTGCTTATAGCCCTGTCCAGTCTGACCTTGAATGTCTTCAGGGATGAGGCATCCACCAATTCTCTGGGCAATCTATTCCAGTTACCTTTATTGTAAAAAACGTTTTCCTTATATCCAATCTAAACCTCCCCCTTCTATTTTGAAGCCATCTCCTTTGTCCTATCACAACAGAATGTGTTAAAGACTCTATCCTCTTCTTTCTCAAAGCACCCCTTTAGATACTGAAAGGCTGTTATCCAGTCACCGCAGAGTCTTCCCTTCTCCAGGCTCAGCAACCGCAACTCTCTCAGTCTGTCCTTATAGGAAAGATGTTCCATTCTATGGATCATTTTTGTGTCCCTCCTCTGGACACACTCCAACAGGTTCATGTCTCCTTTACTGAGGACTCCACATCTGAATGCAGCACTCTATGTGAGGTCTAACCAACCTCCTCAACTTGCTGACCACACTTATTTTGATGCAGCCCAAGATACAATTGGCTTTCTGGCTGTGAAGGCACATTGTTGGCTCATGTCCAGCTTGTCATACACCTGTACCCCCAAGTCCTTCTTGGAAAGGCTGTGCTCGATCCTTTTGTCCCCCAGATTGAAATGATTGTGAGGATAACCATGACCAGGTTAAATGGCCATGATGGGATGCCCTGGAGGATAGTCAATATCACTCCAGTCTTCAAAAAAAGCAAGAAAGAGAAGCTGGGAAACTACTAAGTCAGCCTCACCTCCAGCCCTGGGAAGGTGATGGAACAATTTGTTAACGATATCCTCTTCCAGATAGTTGGAATAGAATAACGTTGTCAGCAGTCACCACGGATTCACAAAGGGGAAATCATGCCACACTAACATAATAGCTTTCTGATATCAGTAGCTGACTAGATGGTAAGAGAACAGTAGCTGTTGTGTACCTTGACTTCTGCAAGGCATTTGATGCCATCTCCTACAATATCCTTGTTATGAAAATTAGAGTGTGGGATAGGTGAGTGGACAGTGAGGTGGATTGAGAATTGACTGACTGGCAGAACTTCAGATGATGTAATCAGAGACACAGAGTATAGTTGGAGGCTTGTAACTAGCAATGTTCCCCATGAAACAAGGTCAGGTCTTGCTTAACATATAAACCAATGATCTTAATGAAAGAATATAGTCCACCTTCAGCAAGATTGCCAGTGATACAAAGCAGAGTATCTGACATACCATAATGCTGTGCTGTCGTTCAGCAAAACCTGGACAGAATGAAGAGGTGAACAGAGAGGAATCTGATTAATTTCAACAAGATACAGTGTAGAGTTCTACACCTGAAGAAGAATAACTACACTCTTCAGCACAGGTTAGGGGATGAACTGCTAAAGAAGAGCTCTGCAAAGAAAGACCTGGGTGTCCTGGTGGACAACAGATGGGCCTTGAGCTAGCCTTGGTATTCAAGAAGGCTGATGGTATCATGAAGTGCATTAAAAAGGCAGGTCAAGTGATGTGATCCTTCCCCTCAACTCTGACTTCATGAGACCATATCTGGAATACTGTGTTCAGTTCTGGGATCCTCAATTCAAAAAAGATAGGGATCTCCTAGAATGAGTCCAGTGAAGGGCCACGAAGGTGGCTAAAGGCCTGGAGCATCTCCCTTACGAAAAAAAAGGCTAAGAGATCTCGTACTATTTGATCTGGAAAAGAGAAGGCTGGGAGGATGTGTGCTTCTGACTAGAATTATTCGGAGAATTAAAATCTTTTTAGGTGAGATTTTAATTGAAAAATGTATATTCTTCAGTAAAGTTTTAGTTTTGGTCAATTAGTACATTCTGATTAAACACTAATTAGTACAAAGAAATAATTATAAATAATTGTAGTAAGACAGGTATTGAACTAATTAAAAAAAAAAAGAGAGAGAGAGAGAGAGAATAAGAAGAAAGTGAAAAACAGGAACAAACATACTTAGAACAAAATCAAAATGTTGAGAACCAAATTAATCAAGATACTGAAGGACGTGAGGAGAAGAAATTATTTAATTGCCTGTGCACCCCTGCTTCAAGTCTGGATAATAAACACAGGGAAATGGAATTGCTCATTTATGAGCATAAATTTGACCTACTTGGTATTACTGAAACCTCATGGGAAGGCATGACAAGAATTTTAAAATGAGTGGCTAGAACATTTTTAAGAACCGTACAGTGGACAAGGGAGAAAAGAGAATGACACCAAACTTCAAAAAAAATGAATAAATAAATAAAAATAAAAGCTTATTCTAATCGCCAACAATTACGAATCAACATTATAATACTATGTACAGAAAAAAAAAAAAAAAATCACTGTCTACTGATGTCAGCAAACTACAATATAATGCAGGTTGTTTATCTTTTTAAAATCACATTAATAAAGTTAAACTATGCTAGTTGATTATTTACTTTCTAGATAAACAACTTCAAAAGATTTCTTGGTCTTATATTAAAAAAAATTACTTAAGAAGAACAAGAAAATTTTTATTTGTCTGCTTGCGCTAACTAAATAGTTTCTACTAGGTACAATTCTGGAAATGGGAAAATTATATGTATATTATATATATTCATAATTTGTAATGTTTAGTATTGTATAAAATATAGAAGTCCTAGCTGCTCTATAATTAAACTTGAGAAAGTCTTAGTATCCAGTGAAAAGAAGAGTTATCAAAATAAGTCATGAGCTGAAGGAATCTTAACAGTGATGTTTATCATATGGAGACTGAATAATTTTCTGATAACAAGTAAAATTTCTGATAATGAATACAATAAAAAATGGTAATAATTTCTGCCTTGTAGGTGGGGAAAAGACAGAATTTGTTTTCAGGTCATTAGGTGATAAAACTGAAATACTTTGCATTTCAACAATAATTACAGATACATAGGGGGAGACGCCCCAAATCCCAGTAATTACATTTGAGAGTTTCAAAATTGCTTGGTGATGTTTTCTCTCGAATCTAACAGATAACAGTGACTCTTATGACATAGAAAAGTCCTCAAAGATCTGGGAAAAAAATAAGATACAGAAACATTTAGAAAGGAAAATGGAATGACCCTGATAAATGTCCTTTCGTCAGTTTAAAGTTAACCTAAGGCAAACAATAAAATGGCTAATATGAGACTTAATTAACATGGAATTAAAGGAAGGTAATATAACTAGTATCAGATAAAATTGCTTTATATAAATAGACATTGTCTACAGAAATTTCATATTTTTTTGTAATGTACAACCAAAGAATTATGATACCAGTTCTGGTGATTTAATGTTTAAATTTCTGGAGATTCAAATTGATCTTGAAACATTTTTGTTAAGAAATGAGAACAGTATGAAGTCAACATTAACTTCAAAGTATGCAGGGTCCCAAAGTGAAATGTATTCGAGGATTTCCTCAAAGAAATTGTTCTTTTGAGTGGAACATTGTCCCTGGTCATGTTTTCTTAATGTCTTCTTTGAAACTGAACATTTGCAAGTGAACACTGCATACACAAAAATATATACATATATATCTGTAAATGCACATTACAGATATAAAGCTATGCTTCTAAAAATCAAGAACATTAGCTATACATAGAAAGTAGGGAAATACATATGGGAATGAGTGATACTGAAAACAACTTCATCATATTTTCAAAAGGTTTAGTATGAGCACCGAATATACGAAAAGAAAACTAAGCAAAGCCAGTTGCGATATTTCTTTATTTAACTTAGATATAGCAGACCATTAAAGAGATCTGCAAATTGGAAATAAAACAGAGAAGAATCATAAAACTAAGTGAAGAAAAATAAATGGATAAATTAATAAAAAATAAATAAATAAACCTGCTTTTATTGCTAGACTCAAAGAGCTTGATCTAGTTAGGTAAACAAGTAAACAGGAATAAGTTAAGTTATAATTTGGCATAATTATCTAACTTTGATCATCGTTTCCACCTGTTTTCAAAATGTAAGACTGTTTACATTATCATAGAGGTGTCTCAAGCGGTGACTCAGGAGGCTCCAAGACAGTTTAGATGAATCTTGTTCCACAGGCAAGCAGTTCTCACTGCATTTATAACAAAGAGAAGCTAGTTTATAGCTTAGCTATAGCTAAGCCAACACTTAGAGTTAACTGAAATGACTCCTGATTTTAAATGTCCTCACAGTGAGTAGAAGTTTGCTAATAAAAGAAAATTTTGCTTAGATGCCAGACATACAAAATTTAGTTTCTTATTGCTGAGCAAAGTTGTTTTCTACCCACCTGACATACCTCAACCATTCTTCCTAGTCACATATCTCTTGATGCAGACCAAGCCTTCCGGGCTGCAAGAGCATGTTGCCGTCTCCTGCTGAGTCTTTCATCAGTCAGCACCCCAAATCCTTCTCCTCAGGTCTGTACTCAAACAATTTACCCAATCTGTATCTGTAGCTAAGACTGCCCTACCCAGCTGCAGGATCTTGCACTTGACCTTGTTGAACTTCATGAGGTTGGCATTGGTCTACCTCTCAAGCGTGTCCAAGACCCCCTGAATGGTATCCCTTACCTCTGCTATGTCATCTGCACCACTCAATTTGGTGTCTTTTGCAAACTTACTAAGGGTGCACTCAATGCCACTGTCCATGTAACCCATGAAGACATTAAATAGCACTGTGGACTTGTCACTGGTCTCTACTTGGACTTTGCGCCATTGATCACAATTCTCTGAGTGCAACCATCCAGCCAATTCCTTATCCAGCAAGTGATCCATCCATCAAATCCATTTTCTCCATTTTGGTGACGAGGATGCTGGGGGAGACAGTGTCAAATGCTTTGTACAAGTCCAGGTAGATGACATCAATTGCTTTTTCTGTATCCACTGATGATGTAAATGTGTCATAAAAGGCCACGATGTTTGTCAGACACCATTTGCCCTACATTAAGCCATAACCTCATCTTGTTTCACACGTGTAGGAATTTCAGGAGGATTTGCTCTATGATCTTGCCAGGCACAATGATGAGACTGATTGGTCTGTAGTTCCCTGGATCTTCTTTTTTTCCCTTATAGGGGTTATGTTCCCCTTTGTCCAGTCAGTGAGAGCTTCAACAGATTGTTTTGACCTTTCCAATATGATGGATAGTAGCTTGGCAGCTTCATCCACCATTTCCTTCAGAATCTGTGGATGGATCTTTTTGGGAGCTGTGAACTTGTGCACCTTCAGCTTCTTTAGATGGTCTAAAACCTGATCTTCACTTACAGAGGGCAGATCTATCTTCTCCAGGTTCCTACCTTTGCTTCCTGCAGCTTGATTGGTGCAGCTAGAGCCCTTGCTGTTGAAGGCTGAAGAAATGAAGTCATTCTGTGTCAGCTTTCTCTGTATCCCTCATGACAAAATCCCCAGTTTCCTTATGGAGAGGGCCCACATATTCTCTGGCCTTCCTTTTATCACTGATATACCTGTAGGATTTCTTCTTGTTCCCCTATGTGTCCCAAGCTAGATATAATTCTGTCTGAGTTCTAGCTTTCCTAACCTGATCTCTGGCTACTCACTTAACTTTTTCATAGCTCTCTCAGGGAACCCATTCCTGCTTCCACTCCCCATAGACTTTTTTTGCACCCCAGTAAATTTAGATATTCCTTGTTGATCCATGAAAGCTTCCTGGCATCTTTGCCTGTCTTCCTTTTTCATGGGATGCACTACTTCTGGACTTGGAGGCAATGGTTCTTGATTACTGACAAGCTTTCTTAGGCCCCTTCCCTCCAGGGCTTTGTCTAATATCATCCTGTCAGGCGGGGCTGCTGGATATCACTTGAGCAGCAGTTAGAGCTACCAATGCCTGCACTGATGATTGCAGCTGGGATAGGGAGAGAGGCCTTTGAACGCATGGGTAGTATGTTAACGAAGGAACCCAGTTATACCTTAGTACGACAGAAGCCTGGTGAGGGTTTCGGTTCCTTTGCCCATCGTCTCCAGGCTGAGGTCAATAGTAGCAGCCTGCCCGCAGTGGCTCGAGACGCTGTCTTGCACAACTGCTTGTGCTTAGGAGCTATGCCGGAGTATAGACGTGTTAGACAGTCTGCCAGAGACAGCTACAGCAGAATTGATAGAACAGGGAGTTCAGCACAGTAGGCATGTGGAACAGGTGCCTCTTGTTGCGACTATACAGCAGGTAGTTTTAAGTAGGGCGCAGTGCTATGGGTGTGGGAAGACAGGTCACGTCTGTAAAGACTGTCCAACTCAAACACAGGCTACATATAAATCAGTGATATGTTGGGTGTGTGATGGTCCTCACATAGCTTGCATCTGCCCAAATAGATATCAGGGAAACGGATCAGCTGGAGTGAGGGTGGGATATTGCTCCCAGCAGCGCAGTGCAACCATCCCAAAGGAGAACAACAGAGTGACTCAGCTCTCATGGGGAGCACCGTGGCTGGGGCTGGATCAGGAGCACGATTGAGGGTCAAAGAAGGTCCCCTGCTGTCCCAGGCGTGGAGCTGTGAAACACTGGAACAGCCGGTGGCACCTGGAACCATTGTAGTTGGAGCGGAGGCAGGAGATTTGGGGGTGGAAGTACCTCCCCAGTCCACAAACGGTAGTCAGATCCTGGCCAGGGCAACTGGCTGTTTACCAGTGCCACAGGCGGGCCTTCAGCTTATAGCCCTCTCTCTTGAGCTGGGTAAGAATAGACCTCTCATTTGAATTCAGGTTCGCATCACATTACTGTTGACACCGACCCCACTGAAGTGGTACTGTGATGCATTGTTGGATTCAGGCATGGATGTGACTGCCATGCCTATAGGGATGTGGCCGGTGCGGTGGCATGTGACAGTGTCTACAGCCATGGTTAGAGGAGTTGGTGGGATTTTGGTGAGACAGTGTATTGTATATCCCGTTATTCTTAGTTATCAAGATGAGGATGGCAGCTGGAAGGAGTTGAGCCCGACTCGGCCATATGTCATGGACATTCTGATTCCGCTGCTTGGGCGCGACATACTTGCCGCTGTTGGTGCACACATTTCCATTGAAGGCAAGTTAGAGGGTGATCAGGATTTTTAGTTGGGGCCACTGGGAAAGTAACTTGCTGGAAAATGACCTGGAAAAGTGATGACCCAGTATGGATTTCTCAGTGGCCCCTCGCTCATGAAAAATTGAAAGCTGTAATGAATTAGTTGATCGGGAGGTCACTTTGGGACATTAGGTACCATCCACGAGCCCGTGGAATTGCCCTATTTTTGTAATCAAAAAGAAGTCGGGACAATGGTGACTGCTGCATGATTTACGAGCAGCCAACACAGTTTTACAGAATAGGGATCCTTTACAGCCGGTACTGCCTTTACCATCCATGGTGCCTGATTCCTGGCAATGTCTGCTAGTTGACCTGAAGGACTGCTTCTTTAGCATTCCTCTACATCCAGATGATTCACCTAGGTTCGCCATGACGGTCCTCGCTGTTAATAATGCAGAATTGGCAAGGCGGTACCAATGGACTGTACTGCCACAAGGTATGAAAAATTCCCCCACCATTTGTCAGATGTATGTCGCCTTGACCCTGAGACCCTTTTGAGAGAAGTACCGACAGCTCATGGTGTATCACTATACGGATGACATTTTGGTAGCTGGGGAAAAATTGACACCCAACATAGAAAAGGACCTTTGGGAGGGGTTATTAGCGAGAGGCCTTAAAGAGGGGGAGGACAAGACCCAGAGAATGTTTCCTATTAAATATTTAGGTACCCTCATAGAGAAACACCTGATTCGGATGCAGAAGGTCATCTTGGCGGATATGGCCATGAATCCTGAATGAATTATGGGTTCTGACAGGGGCTGTACAATGGCTCCAACAGTTCATGCCACTGGCACTAGCAGATATGACGATCCTGACTGACAGTCTCAAAGGTGATACGGACCTGACAGCTCCACGAGAATTATCATCTCAACAAAAGCATGTTATCTCTTCTCTGTTGTTGTCTTGCATGCAATCCGCGGCCCTCTATCGTTAGGTCCCAGGGGACAGACTACATGGTCACACTGGTTTTCAGTGGGAGGGAGCCATAATAGTGTTACATCAAAGGCGAATACAGAAACCGATCTTATGGGGCTATGTGGCAGTGCCCAAAGTTGCTTTGCCTCAATGGGGTGCTCTTATTAGTCAAGCCATTTCTTGGGTCTGGAGAGAGGTTATCGCTCTCATGGGGGAGGAGCCCAAGTCCATGTCCATTGAGATTGCAGGGGACATTTAGGCACAATATCTTCAGAATAGTCCTGTGATACAGGCAAGTTTGGAGGGTTTTCTTTGTGAGGTAAGAGCAGTGCAAACTACCTCACTGGGGACACTATGTAAGCTGGTAACAGTTTTACTGCGGGTTCCAGTCAGTGATCAGCAGCTACTAGGTCAGACCCTTTTCATCGATACTTCAGGGAAAATGGGAAATATGCTGTGGTGTGGCACGATGAGAAACAATGGTGCAAATGGGTTGAGCTCTGTCCAGACACATCTACCCAACAATTAGAGCTGAAGGTGTTAGCTCTGCAACTCAGCGAGGAAGAACTGGTGAACGTGGTAATTGATAGCCAGAACTGTTTTCGAATGGCTACGTTATGAAGAGACTGTATTGGGGGCACCACTCCCACTGCCTCCTATAATACGCTGTCCCTGCACATGGCTCCTGTCTTCTTCATGCATGTAAACAGTCACCTGGAGTTGTCTGGGTTTGTTTCAAAGGGCAACAAGCTGGCTGACACAGCATGTTACACAGCTAATAAAGACAGAGCCATGGCTCCAGAGTGTTCACACCAGCTATATCAGCAAAGTGCCTTAGCCCTCACTTGCTTTTACAATTTACCGCTACCTGCTGCTAGACAGATCGTGGTAGCTTATTCAGCCTGTTCTGCTAATTTGCCAGTGCTACATCCAGGGGTGAATCCATGAGGGTTGCACCCCTTGAATTGTGGCAAACGGACGTAACTGAGTACGCACTGTTTGGGCGCCAGAAGTATCTTATCTGCATATTGTGGTAGATACTTGCAGTGGGATGATATGGGCTACTGCATTAACAGCTCAGACAGCTTGACACTGTGTGCAAGCCCTGTATCAAGCAGTAATGGTTCTCGGTGTTTTTTAGGCCGCAACGCCTAAAAAACTTATAATGGGCCAGGTTATCGCGGTGCCCTGTTCTGCTCCTGGTGCAACCTGTGGGGCATCGAGCACATTACAGGAATAGTGGGTAAATAGCACCAGTCAGGTCATTATCGAGTGAATGCACGCCATGCTGAAGTGGTGTCTCGCGGCTCTTAGAGAGGGGGGAGAGATTCCTCGGGAGGAACTGTGCCCCTTGGCATTGTTGGAACAATGAAAGGGTGATTATGATTTCAAGGAAGATCGGCAGCTGATTGGGGCGATGTACGTTCGAGGTCTGGATGGGGTATGGTCGAAAGAGCTTCCACTCTTGGTACTTGGGCGTGGGTACGCTTCTGTGGGGGGTAGTGGCGACCCCCACTGGATTCCCGCAAAATGGCTAAAGCCATCCCGGAGCCCAGAAGAAGTAACGGCGGACAAGACAGACTGAAGACGGACATTCTCTTTCTGTCCTTTGGGCTTGCTTTAATTGAATTGGACAACACATTGCAAGAAGTAAAACATTTCAAGGCTGGTTCTGGTTAACGTCTCCTTGATAATAGCATACGCAATGGCACCTGCAGAGGCGTCGCTCTCGATGTTAAGGAAGGTAGGGACTGGGAATCTAGTCTTCTTGCCAAACTGATAGTCCAAGAACAGGAGAGACCTTGCCTCTGGGCAATTCCTCAGTGACAGATGTTGGGAACAGTTCTGCACAATGACACCCACAGACGAGGACTAATCTTTTTCAGTGGACCCAGCATATCCACACCTCTACGTACTATTCTTGTCCTAATGACTAAAGGAAATAATAGTAGAAAGTAGGGGACACGGTAGCATGGCATAGAGAGAGGGGAGATGTGGGCGGTATTTGGTGTGGGTGGTACTCAGGATATGGTGGGTAGATCCAGGGGGTGGTTCTGGGTGGTGCTTAATGGGTCACGGTATATAGGTAGTTGTTGCGCAGTAATAAATTGGTATTTGAGCTACACACTATGTCATGCATCTCTCATATCCCTGTGTTGGGTGAGTGCAGATGGTAAGGGCACTGATGCAGTGTTGCTAACCGGGCTGGATTGCAAGGAAGCTGGCAACACTGAGCACCCTCTCTGATGACTTAACCACCCTGATCTTCAACATGTTGTAGTCACTTAGCCAAGGATACCTTTGAGCTTCGTGTTATTCAATAGCCCCTCCTTGTTGTTCAGGGCAAAGGCTACCATAACACTTTTTCTCATGTGTTCCTGTACCACTTGGAAGTGGAAATTATTGTCAACACATTCCAGGAAGCTCTTTGATTGCTCGTGCTCTGCTGTGTTGTCCTTCCAACAGATACCAGGATGATTGAAATCCCTCATGAGGACCATATTCTGTGAACATGAAGCTCCTCCTATTTGTTCATAGAGGGTCACATCCACATAGCCTTCCTATTTGGAGGGCCTGGGGCAGAATCCCATGACAGTGTCTCCTCCCCCTGCCTTCCCTTTAACCTTAACCCATAATCTCACTGTCACTCCTCATCCATCCACAGGTGGAGCTCCGGAGGTCATTGATGTAAAGGGCAGTAACGCCTTCTCCCTTGCCTGTCTTATCTAATGAGGTGATACCTGTCTATTCATACATTTCAGTAGTGAGAGCCATCCCACCACATCTCAGTGATGCCAAAGACATCATAGCCCTGTAGGCGTGCAACTCTTCTTGCTTGTTACGTATGTTCCTTCATAAGAACTTCTAAGTGAAATACTGGAAGTTTTTGCTTATTTCTCTTACCCATAATATATCACCTATTTTAAATGAGTGCTGATTTAGTTGATTTCTGTAGTTTATATTATTCAATATGCAACCTCAGAGAAATAATCCCTCAGGTCAAGTGGGTTCATTGTAATAACACTTATTGAATAATTACAGTGGCTTGTGTCACAAAAATACCTGATACTGTAGTGATCACATCCATTATGCCCAA
The DNA here is from genome assembly GCF_905368555.1 of Meleagris gallopavo. Taxonomy (NCBI): domain Eukaryota; kingdom Metazoa; phylum Chordata; class Aves; order Galliformes; family Phasianidae; genus Meleagris; species Meleagris gallopavo. The sequence continues at coordinate 6,049,838 of NC_139435.1, forward strand.
AAATTCAGTTTTCTACCAGCCTTAGCTCATATACAGATTAATCACATTAGTCCAATTACTCATGATTTTTCACATGGCTCATTAGCTGAGATCCCACCCTCAGATAATATCTCCTTGTTTTACACAGTTTCATCCTAAAAGTTGCAACACACTAACAATTTAAAAACTTATATAGTGGTACAGCAGAGATTTAACATCAGTCTTAAAACCTCCACAGTATTTCTTATCTGATCTACTACACCTCCCTTCCATACTAAGGAATATTATGAGTTGCCATAATTGGAGGATTTGTTCCAGAAATGAAAAGGTATTTAAAGACAATTTCCTCTTCTTAGTAACTATTAAGAACAATTCATATTTTATGCTTTTTGTCTTTCCTTGTGATATTTGTCTGGATCTGAATTATCACTCTGACTTCCAGACCTTTTGGCGTGGGTCCAGGGAAGGGCCACAAAGATTATCAAAGGGCTGGAGCACCTTTCCTCTGTTGAATAGCTGAGAGATTTTAGCTTCATTAGCTTGGTGAAGTGAAGGCTTCAGACAGACCTCATTACAGTTTTCCAGTACTTGAATGGAGCTTATAAGTAGGAGAGAAACTGACTTTTTTTACATGGTTTAATACTGATAGAACAAGGGGCACTGGCTTTAAGCCAAAAGAGAGGCAATTTATGTTAGATGAGGAAGAAATATTTTACTCAGAGGGTGGTGAGACACTGAAACAGTTTGCTCAGAGAAGCTGTACGTGCCACCTCCCTGGAGATATTCAGAAGCAGATTGGTTGTGGCCCTGAGAAGCCTGATCTGATGGATGGAAACCCTGTCTACAGAAGCATGTTTGGAATCAGATAATCTTTGAAGTGTCTTCCAACTTAAGCATTTTTATAAATTTATGATTTTCTGTCAAATTCAATTGAAACTGGCAGAGGGTTCATTGACATTGTGGAGAAGTGGACTTATTCAGCATAATATGATGTTGTGACCATGCAAGTGGTCACACTTAGTGACACTTCCTCAGTGCCTTAGGAAAGAAAGAAGGCATGCATTTATCTGATGCAGCATGAAAAAAAAGACATCAGGATAAAAATAAATCCATTCCAAAACAAATGCAAGTCTACATAAACTTTTCAAAACTTAAATGTACTTATAAGAAGGCTCCTGACAAAAGACAGGAAAGGACTTGGAAATTCAAAATGCAAAATGTAATCTTACTGCATTTGCTGAGTAAGTACTTTGGATAAAACCAGTGTTATTGTTCTTCTCCCTGTGGATTTTTCACCCTGTATCTAATGACATATTAAATCACCATACAATAGTTCTGATAGTGACTTTAAAATGATGCAACAGTATAATGTTGTAGAAGGATAATTAGTTTGTGGCTATATTCAGTGATGAAGTGGCACTCCAGTTCTCCAAGGTTAAGCACCACTGTTGCAGATAATCTTTTTCTAACACAAGAGACAATTTTTTCCTTCACCTGCAGGAATGTTTTCTTAGAATTACTCAAAGCCTCACTTGCAAAAACATCTGTTTGCCCAATGTGCCAAAAGTATTGCTTCATGGTTCTAGCACCTGAAAGTCATTGACTGGGGGAGGGGGGGGAATCAAACAACAGCAAAAAACAGCTCTCAATAGTAAATTTTCTATTACAGAAGATATGAAAAGAAGAAAATAGGAAATTAGTAGGGAAGGATGAAGCGTGGAAGAACATAAGTGTGGTTTAAAGTTTGGATTTTTAGGGTTTTTCTTTTTTTAATGAAAATAGCGAAGAGGAAAGGGATGGTTTTGTCACTGGCAATCACAGAGATGTAGATAACTGATCACTGTGTTTTAAAAATCTGATATTGTATAACAAAAATTCTTATGCATACTTTTGAAGCACTGATTTGTAACTATATGAGCTTTAAATAGAAATGCCCTTCTGAATCAAAAATAACTAGTCACCTCCTTCTGTGAGACAGTTGTGCTCATTCCACAGAGAGCCACAGCTGAAACTGTAGTACATTAGGGCACTTCCAGTTTAATAATTCTGTCTTCCTTAATAAAGTTCAAATACCTGTCCTTGATAACTGTTGTTCATACACTTTTTGGGTGTATAGCTAGAACATACTCAGAAGATAAATGCAAACTCCCATGTGCTTGTATTGCAAATCTGTAGCACTTTTTGATTTCAAAATTATCTCTCTCCATTACGTGCCTGTAACTGCTCAGACCACCATGCTGTGAGCAGGGACACCACTGCTATTTTAAAGGCTAGAGTCTGCTCCTCTATTACTTACTCTGCAGGTAAATATTCTCCAGTTTAGCAAGATACTGCTGATATCACATGCAGGAATAATAAGCTTAGGTGAGGTAGCTTATAGGTCAATTATTGTGTGCATCTATAGTGGAGGTATATGTCTGACCATCTCCCTCAGTAATCATTAAGAAAATTAATTTTTCTTGAAGCTCCTTCCTACGTAGATAAATATGTATAATCACACAGTTTAGCATTTCTGTGTTTATCTCTGCTGTGTCGGTGGTGCTGCCCAATTCTTTCTGCAGTTTTTGGTTAGCTTGAACCCTAGCTGACAGAACAGTATCAAATATAAATTGGTTTCTATGACGTGCAAGTATACAAAATGACTCTCAGTAAATAAATAGATTAGTAGATAGATAAATAGATAAATGGTAAATAAATAATTAAATAGTTCTGTAAAACGAAAGCCTGTTTTTGTTTTATCATTGCAATAGTTATTTTTAAGGGACATCTTACATTTTAACTCTGATATTTATCCCTGCATTTCAAATTATTAATTAGCACTAATCATCCTCTATTCCTGATAATAGAGTAAGCCTCCATTGCCTTTCCAAACAAAAAGGTGCTTGGAATTTTGCAATCTTCTTTATATTAATGCTTTCAGTCTTGAGAATGGAATGGAATCCACATAAATAAAGAGAAAATCTAAAGAAAGCACTTCTGGAAATTAAGAGTTGTTGGAAGCATTTTCACAAATGTGTGGGCATGTCTCTGTTGATGGAACTCCCACACAAACCTTATAACATGAACCTTTAAGGGTACAAAAGCTGTAAAACGCATTAATACAGTGTAGTAAACAAGGTTAAATGTATCTTTCCTAAGTTATTACACTGAGGAGATTTTGGGGTCGAGTTTCACTGACAGCCAGTCAGCTGGGACAATTACTCACTCCCATTCAAGTCTTCCTTCCATGGAGATATGGTCTTTGTGGTTGATCATTTTCACAATGGAGGGGGTGCAGTGGAGGAGACTCTGAACTCTTCTCTGGTGACAGTGACAGGATGCAGGGAAACGTAAGAAGCGATGTCATGGGAGAGTCACAGTGGGTATTAGGAAAAGGTAATCTCAGCAGAGGATGAGGGGCATGGAACAGACTCCCCAGGGCAGTGGTCAATGCCTCAAGCTGCCAGAGTTCAAGAAACATTTGGACAATTCATTTGGGCTATAATTTAAATTTTGGGTGGTCCTATGCTAAACCGGAAAGAGGATTCAATCCTTGTGGGTCTCTTCCAACCTGGGATATTCTATGATTCAGTGATATAAGAGGCAAACTAACAATGTATGTGAAGACAGAATGCATATATAATGTTTAAGAGTTGCTTGGCTTTGCAAAGACCCTCCAGTTCACAGAAAGCTTTAATTCCCAACAGTATCCTACTCTGTTAATAGAGAGTTCTTTTAGCAAAGTGTCACCCTCTAAAATTGTTTCCATGCCTGCCTAGCAATTCAGTTCAAAACAAACTGAAAAAAATAAAAATAGTAATAATAATTAAAAAAAAAAAAAAGTAAGAAAGAGAAGAAAGGAAGGGAGAAGGGGGAAAGGGAAGGGGGAAGGGAGTGGAAGAAAGGGGAAGAGGGAAGGGGGATAGGGGAAGGGGGGTGAGGGATGAGGGATGGCAGATTGGGAAGGGAAGAGAAGAGAAAAAGAGAAAAAGAGAAAAAGAGAAAAAGAGAAAAAGAGAAAAAGAGAAAAAGAAAAAAAGAGAAAAAGAAATGGCTTTAGAAATTTAAGTAATAGAAAAAAAAAAATCAAATCAAAGATTGCGTTCTGAAGGATTAAGAAAATGCAACTTTACAGAAAGCTGTGAATTTATTTATCTGGTAAAGTCCGAAGGAAAAGAAAGACTTGCTTGTCTTGTTTGATTATAGCTTGATTTTGAATCATCCATGTGGGTATAGAAAAAAACAAATGGTAGGCATAATAGATGTGAAGTAGTTGTCTATAATACTGGTAAAGAAGGGCTAATGCTGTTATACAGCATTTGTGTTATCTTCCCTAGAGTATTGAATTCAGACTTGGCCACTTTTACTCAAGCAAAGACTTGACTACAGAAAGAGAAGGATAACTAAAGCTTTTGTGTTTAAAAAAATGTGAGAGATCTTTAAGATCAGAAAGGAAATTTCTGGAGGAACTATAGAACATAATGGGTATCACTAAATGCTCTGTACCTCTATATCTAGTTTTTGGAATTAAAAATCAACATATTATATATATTCTGTAGGATATTTGTCCCTCAGGTAAATACTTCAGCTCATAAGAAATGCTTAAATCTCTGGATGGACACTTAGGTAGTTTGCAAGACTGATGGTTCTCCTGTAGATGCCCCATAAATATATTTATCCTTTAATCTGGATTCTGCCTTCTGTTCCAAAATACCATCCAGTGACTGAATGACATTAAGCATCTATAAGATTACTCTTTCAGAAAACCCAGGCTATTTGCCGGAAGCATAAAGCAATTCCACAGAAAACAAACAAATAACAGTGCAAGACCAGGAGGGAGGAGTTTTTGAGGTTTTGTGCTGTCTCTTTGCATACAATATAAAAAACATGGGCAGTGGGGAATTTGATGACACTGACTCTACTTTATAAATCCAGGAGCAAGTGCCTTAATCATTCTTTGTGCCTGTACCCAACAGAAAACTCAATACAAAGGAAAGCTCCTTAAGTACTCTCCTGAGGTGTGAGGCTGTTCTTCCCTGCAGCTGTGATAGTGTTAATAGACATGCAGCTAATCCTTTCTTAGGACAGTGACTCCACCACCTTCCTGGGCAGGGCTATTCCAGTGCCGGATCATTCTCCGAGAGAAAAAGTTTTATCTTTATATCTAACCTAAACCTCCTCTGGTAAAACTTGCGGCCATTTCCTTGGGTCCTGTTTATTGCCTGGAAGAAGAGGCCAAATCCCTCCTCATCACAAACTCCCTTCAGGAAGTTGTAGAGTGCAATAAGGTCTCCTCTGAGCCTCCTCTTCTCCAGACTAAACAACCCCAGCTCCCTCAGCTGCTCCTCATAAGACCTGTGCTCCAGATCCCTCACCAGTTTTGTTGCCCTTCTCTGGATACATTCCAGGGCCTCAATGTCTTTCTTGTAGTGAGGGGCCCAAAACTGAACACAGTACACAAGGTGTGACCTCACCAGTGCTGAGTACAGGGGGATGATCACCTCCCTGCTCGTGCTGGCCACAGTATTTCTAATGCAGGCCAGGATACCTGGGCACACTGTTGGCTCGTGTTCAGACGAGCATCAACCAACACCCCCAGGTCCCTTTCCTGTTCACAATCATCCAGCCACTCATCCCCAAGCTTACAGTGCTACATGGGGTTGTTGTGGCCAAAGTGCAGGACCTGACACATGGCCTTGTTGAACCTCATCCCATTCACCTCAGCCCAGCGATCCAGCTTATCTAGATCCCTCTGAAGGGCCTCCCTACCCTCAGGCAGATTGACACCACTTCCCAACTTAGTGTCATCTGCAAACATCTGCAAACTTACTGAGGGGATTTTTCTTGGGCTGTGACAGCACAGATCCTGCCTTCACATTTGTCTATTTCTTCCTTTGTTTTCTGTTTAATTAATAATCATCAAAACGTGTCCAGATAGTTCTCCCTTTTCCTTTCCACTCTCTCTCAACACCCACTCACCCAGTAAGAGGGAGAGAAAAAAAAAAGGGGAGGAAGGAGGGAGAGGGAAGATGCCAGCTTGAAATTAACGGAGACAATTGCAGTTGACATAATGATACCACATAATCCTAGCAATTAAGTCAAAGAGCAGCACAGCGAGTTCATTCTCAATGCTTGTGGCATTACTTCCTTCTTTCTCTCCCTGCTTTCCACTGTATATAAGAAACAAGGGATAACAGAAGACACCATTCACTTTAAGGAGCCTGTTTTTTTTAAGATTTTAGCTGTCCTGGCTGTCATACATGAATGTGCAATCTAGATGCAGCCATCCATCCATTCAATCCATTGGCTGACAGCAGATGACTTTGCACAGGAGTGGCACTTGGATTTACCCCATGGGGGAGGGCTGAGTCTGAGGCTGTTCACAGCTGTGCCATCTGTTCCAATAATACCACATTACTCTCTAAACTCAGTAATGAAGGCTCTTGAGTAATCTTTCATCAGAATGACTTCATGGCATTAAAAATGCATTTCAATACATAGCTTGTTTAAATATTTAACCCTCTTTGGCTTTGAGGGATTGATTGAGATCTGCAGTGTTTATATGTGTAGGAAACATTGATTTTCATATGTAGGCTTGCGTTAATACATGAAGTCATGATCATGCACAGAGAAAGGGTGAGCTATGATAAATGGACTCTTCAACTTTGGACTGAAAGTGGGGACAATTGGTTTTCTGGCTTTGATTTTCCTCACTGTGAACCTTTCCTATAGAAGAGATCTAGGTTGGACTAAATAAGCCAAGCGCACCATGGACTGGAATCCAATTAGCTTTAATGGGCATTGTATCATCCTCATTTACCTGCCTCCCACTACTTTCATTCATTGTCTCTCCCTGTCCTGATTTTCAACCCATCTGGCACTGTCAGTTCTAACAGTATAGTTTTATTAATACATTTTTTTATTATTCTTTTTTTTTCTTTTTTTTTTTCTTTCTTTTTTTTTTTTTTGCTTTTCATGTGGCAATTTCTTTTTAGGTTTCTGACATATTTAGCCAGCATAAGCGTGTGCTGTGCTAAAACTGTCAGGCCTTATTATGGTTTGGAAGACCTGACACATACAGAGCTGTCAGTTCAGCTATTGCTGTGGAACCAGCTGATGCTGAGTGCAATGCTAAGGCTTCTGCCACTTGTTGATAAGACAAGAGGGGAGCTGGTTGGCACTGCCCATGGCTAGTAGTGACTATGAATGAAACATTGCTCTAATAATCCCTCTAGATTTTGGCAAATAATTTTTGGAAAGATAAAGTGCTGATATTTGTATTGAGTGCCTAACAAAGACACATTGGAAACATGAGCTCTGACAGAGATATTATTCTTTAAGATAAGCCTTAATAAAGGCCACTGTGAGGATTAGCAAAGAGAAACTGGTCAAAATTATGGAAGATATGAACGCCTAATAGATCATTAGATTAAACATGAGGTATACAATATCATTTAAATTGAATATGATCATGAACGTCAATACTCATTTATCACTTCAAAATACCTTGCATTTCTGAAATGGTACATTTTTATCTCTTAGAAACCTGTCTGAGTTATTGGTTCCCAGAATTTCTAGGCATGTTAACTTATAAGAGTTTGTAAAAAGTGCCAAAAAAATGCATTCTGCATGAACTGAGAGCAAAGAACTTGAGTTTTGTGTATAGTGTTTTGCTGAACACAAGCCAGCTCCAGATAGAGAGTCATGGAGCTGTGTTTAGCATGATTTAAAGACCAAACAAAACCCTGTAAGTCACTTAAGAAACACCTGCACCGATCTGAAAAAGCCTGCCTGAAGGACAAGGACGGCTTAGCAAAGGTAGACATGTTTTGTGTTAGACTTGTTGATGCCTTGCAGATGGAGAAAGTGAATGTTTGAATTTGTTTTCATTGTTGATCCTGTCAATGTCATCCTATATTCCCCTCCCACGACATGAAACTTGGAGGATAATCTTCTGAGGTACATATGTTAGTAAGAGTAATCAAAGCCCCTGTGAATAGTTGGTCCCTTCCTCTGCCTCTTCCTTTGAAACGTAAGTGATAAAAAAACAAAAAAGAAAGAAAGAACGAAGGGAAGAAAGAAAGAACAAAGGGAAGGAAGGAAGGAAGGAAGGAAGGAAGGAAGGAAGGAAGGAAGGTAGGAAGGAAGGAAGGAAGGAAGGAAGGAAGGAAGGAAGGAAGGAAGGAAGGAAGGAAGGAAGGAAGGAAGGAAGGAAGAAAGGAAGGAAGGAAGGAAGGAAGGAAGGAAGGAAGATGAAATAGATCAGTAGAGAAGATGCGGAATTATAGGTAAAGATGTAATACCTGAAGGTTATTGCATGTCTGTGCTTTTGACAGTAATGACTCTCTGGCTATTTAGTTGAAAGCATTTATCTTTTAACAAATCCAAGCAGAACTGTCCTTTTCTAAATACGTATATATTTTCTCTTGTGTGTACCCCCTCACATGTATGCATACATATATGCAAGTAAATGTATTGAGACACACATAAGAAATATTCATATGCATGTATGTGTTTATACATATTACATATACATAAGTCAGAGTCTGAGGGATTATCAGACATGCTGCTGTTTTTTTCAACTTATTTTAGTATGTGCTAAATTAGCTAGAAGTTAAGAAGTGTTAACAATTTTCTTGCAGTATTTTCTGTACTGCATTTCAATTTCACTTTTTTTCACATGTAGGACTTCTTTTATTCATCCAATTGCTTTGTTGTACAAGTGCTAATAACAATAATAAAAGTTAGTAGCATCAATCATTGCAGAGGACTCAAGCCCATCCTCTATATAGGGCACCTACCCTTTCACATTCTCAATTTACAGCTTTTGAACGAACTACCCTCATAAACTAAATCTTCATATTTTGTGAGGGAAGGAAAACTCATTATCATGGAATTGAACTGAGAAACATATAACTTCTGAAGATTTCTCTTGATGTTACAATTTCCTTTCCTATTGCTAGTGGGGTCTGTAAAAGGTGTTCTTAGCTTGCTACCCAGGTTTTTAGGATCTCAATTTTACTGTCCATCTTCTACTAAATTCTGAACTAGAAAACAATCTTTTCTTTCTGGAGTTAAGGGAGTTCCTTGAAAGCATCTCACTTTGCCCAAACTTCAAGTATAATGCTGACCAAGTGCAGGTGTTGTTTTTGCAACTTACATAACTGCAGTGACTTGAAGGTAGACTTACATGCTGGGAGGATTTGGTTTATTTGCTTCTCTTTTGTATCTGTATTTGTCTGCATGAAAGAGAAACTCACGTGGAAAGGCTGGTTTTTGCCCATGGTACATATTATCTAATGGAATTAAAATTGTCAGAAGCCTTACATTTTTTCCATATTACAAAAACTTTCAGATACTTTGGTATTGAAGGCAGTACATAATAGCTTAAACTAGTGGTTGGCAACTCTGGACGTAGCAGGAGATTGGAACTAAGGTCACTGTTTGATAGAGTAAATTTTCAGTTACAAAACACCTTTTTTTTTTTTTTTTTTCAACACTCACCACCATTAGCTATGCATTATGCCAGGGAGGGACATGCCTGTGGTGCTCATAGAAGTCTGTTCCACTGGAGGTGACCCTCTGTTGCTGTCACCACTGATGAAACTTACTACCCACTGTCTTGCTGTACTCATGTCCACTGTTTGGTCTCCTTAAACACACAACAAACATCGAAGAATGTCAGTGGGTGCCATTTTTTATAAATGGAGGAATTAAGTGACACATTTGTTTCATACACACTTCCATGTCAGATATCATTTTGTCAGATTGTCCTTCTGCTGTAATCTGTCACATGGCAACAAAATGTAACAGAATATTTTTTGAAAAAAAACCTCTACTGCCAAACCACCAACATTCACCCTTGACATTGTGGACCAACATTATAAAATAGAAGATAGTATTTTCAGAGAAGCTTTCATATATCTTCCACTACCTCTAGTACCTTCTAAAGAACTCAACTTCTCAATTAAGAAAAATAATTAATCAAAGGCTCCACTAATTTCAAAATTCTTTGTCAGAATAATATTCTTTAGGATCAGTTGGGATGCAAGGGTATTGAAACTAAGACTCACGTCTGTCGTACCTTCATTAAAGCCGCCTGATGCATCAGAGTTACATTGTTTCTAGGAATATCAAGTCTGCAATATCATCATAAACTGTATTTAGCCTGTACAATTATATTGTGGAAAAAAAAGGTATGAAAGAAAGCAAATCTGTTGGAGAAGCTACAGAATTCTAAAGGCAAAAGTATGCAGAGATCAACCTGCAGTATAAAGTATTTCCAAAATTCACAATTCCTCTATGTCTATAGTTTGTGATGTTATGGATCGTTCATTTTACCTGGTGGATGATAGACAGTTTGACCTTGGCATATTTCTTTGCTTTCCTTTTAAATTCCAAAAGGATTTTTTCTTATTTTGTAATTTTTCTTTCAAACTAGATAGTATTCACACTGAAATCTATAAAATATATGTATATATTTTAAGGATTTGAATGCCTATCTCTAAATACAAGTATATTTATTTAAAAATAAAAAAAGATGCAAATATTGATATAATTGATGTATTTAAAAGTTAGAAGTGTGACTCTGACCAGCAGTCTATTGTCTTAATACATACAATGGAGAGAAACCAGCACTTTTCAAGGAAAACAGTAACTTGGTCCATATGGCAGCTGCCATGCAGATTTTTCCACAAAAAAAAACAAGTCCTGATTGTAAGAGAGTGATTTGTTAAAAAAAAAAAAAGCATTGAATTAATGATAGAATAAAATATAGGCTCCTTGAATTCTACATCTATATCACAGTCATTAGGGCAAGTTGCTCAAAGACTGTTTGGTAGAAAAGATTGCAGTATCAAACAGTGTCACATAGACATATCTGTTGTTCAGATAAATTATTAAGTTATGTTCAAGAGTGAGTATTTAGAGCATAAAATCTAAATAAAATTCATAGGAGTTATTTTGTTTGCCTGAATGAGCTCAAGGTTCTTCTATATATAGTTGGTTTAATCAGCTGGAAGGTATCTTCAGCGTTGTTAATTGTTGTATTTAGATATGTCATACCTGCAAAATTTCTGAGTGTATCAGCAACTTCATAATATGTATGCATATATGCAATCTATAAAAAGATGTTTGACTTTCTTGCTTGTTTTAATGCTATGTATCACTATAATAACTAGGAACACATAAGATAGGAAGTGAAATTTATCGTGGGATAGTTTCCCCTGTTGTCATAGGAAGCTGAGTTATATATAATGTCCTTTACACTTGGTCATATTTAAACTTGAAATAAAAGTCAGCAAGAAAAAGAAAACTAAGAAATCTCATATTTCCTAGGTCACCGTTCCTTCTAGAATTGTCTTCCGGAATAGTAATTCTCTGGTATTTATCAATTTCCTTCACTTCCAACAGAAGTATTTCTGATTAATCAATTTATTTATTTATTTATTTTTACATTTAAAACTTAGTTTACTGGGGCATTAGTGATAGTAATAGTAATAGTAAGCTGAGTGAACAACTATGAGAGTATATATTTCTTTAATGGTGAACAATTAATTTCCTCTCTTCCTTCATATTGCTGATCTAAACAAGACAAATTATTTTTATAAAATAACTTGTCCTTTTCCTATGTCATTCTTGGGCCTTCTCAAATAATTTGTCCAATTCAACATTTATCTGTCTTGGAAAAAATGAAGCAAAATCTGTAGGTAGCTCTCCAAAATCCTGCATGAGTGGCATTAATACTTTCTTAATTTTATTTTCCTTTTTGAGTTATAGATGTGTAAATTCAGTTACATTTTTATTTGTATTTTTATTTATTTTTATTTTTATTTTATTCTTTTTCCTTTCAGAATTGCTTACTAATTGTTCTTCATTCTCCCATAGAAGAAATTTAGCTTTAGCTAAATGAAATCCAACAGAAAAACACTGAGACCTCAGTGAGAAATTTAATTTTATTGGGAGACGATCAGTTTTTATGACAGGACGGAAGAATATTAAGGAGTTTCAATAAGAGGCTTTGGGGATATTCAGAATATAAAATGAAGGTTAGAAAGAGAGTTCCGACTGAAAAGGCAATGTTTTCAGAGGATGGACCAGAATAAAGTTTCTGAGGTCATGTAAAACAACATGTCTGTCACCACCATGGTTTTCCCTTCTTTATTCAGTTCAATTATTTTCAGACTCGTTGCAGTGTTGTCAATATCTTTCTACCCTATAGCCACCAGCTCATTTTTTTGTGTTTTTTTTTTCTTGTTGTTGTTGCTTGTTTGTTGTTTATTTGTTTTTTGTTTGTTTGTTTTAATGATACTAAAGGATGTGAAAAATAAAACAAATAAGTTTTGATTTGCTTGTAAGAAACAAAAGCACAGAAACTTTCAGTGTGTTAAAGTAGGAAGAAAAAGGGGATAAAGCAAGCCCTTTAAAGTTTACTTGTGCCTTAAACAATTTTGAAATCCTGACAGGCCTTTTCCACTCCTGACTGCACAGGAATGGAACATATAAACACTAAGTGAAACCCTACATGTTGGATTTTTGCAGGGAATGTCTGCTATTTGCAGGACCTGATTGACTGTCCAGTAGAAACCTGTCAGGTCATTTCAATTGTCAGCCCTAAAGAGATAAAGAGCATTCATCAACTTCTTGTTCACATTTACTGATCTCTCGCCAATGTATTTCTGTGAATATTGCTTTTGTTTATCTGAATGCATTTTGATTTAGCATCTTATTTATTTCATTTTATCTATACATATATTTCTATTTATTTGGTTGGTTGGTTTGTATACACAGGCAGGCTAAATAGCAAGGCTGTGTTTATAACTGTCATCACTCCATCCTCACAAGTGACACTGTGAATGGAAATCTCAGCATAATGCTTACCAGTGCTTACACTGACATCAACAATAATAACATTAATACCAAGTCATGACAGTCTCATTGGAAATTTACCCCAGAAACACAGCATAGGAGCTGAGTGCCATTGTTTCATAAAAAATAAAGAAACCTATAATTTTATTGAAAGCAGAAGGGCAAAAAATTGATATTGTTTAGAAACTACTTGAAATAATAGCCATCATATAACCAGGCTTGTCAACCTTTATGTCAGTGCAAGAAAGCTGCAAAGAAAAAAATCTGTAAGTGCTCAGACAATTATAACATTGGAGTTGAGAGGTTACAGGGTCTCAGAAAGAATCTTAAAGCTGCTGTGTTTTTGAATCACTTGCCTGACTTTGTTTAAATTCAGAGCTGAGGTGGAGAGGTGGTGAAAAAAGTTGTTAAATGATATCAAGGATAAATATCAAATATCAAATAAAGATGAATCTTAACATATAAAAATTTTAACTTGGTATCATTTAAATATTTAGTGGATCTAAATAAGAATATCTGATATATACCAGAATAATTGATCAAATTGTAAAGATAAAGATCCTAAAACAAATTTTAATAATGAGAACTCAGTGAAACAAACAAACAAACAAACAAATAAACAAAAGACAATCATTTGGGCTTTTCTCAGTATTGTTATCATACTTAGAGTCAATCTGAGAAAAGTTAAATGTGCAGTATGCCATTGATCTTAAGTGCTGTGGTGTGCAGAATCACATGTCCTTGGATAGACATTTCATTCATATGCACGTGTTTGCGCAACTGTGGATACAGCAGTATATCATAGACAATCACCCAGAAACTCTTTCTGCAGAATACCATGTAACTTGTAGAAGAAAACAAAACTTGTGGAAAATTTTCAATCAAAATACCTTTTGAGCTTCACAACATCTGTGCTTGCTAAGTCACACAGTGAAAATATTTTATTTTTCATGGATGAATTTCCATTTAATTCATTGTTTCTGTTTTTCCTTGGAGGGGAAAAAAAAATCCAAAAAACACCTGAAATTTTGTTGAAAGTAATACACAGAACTGATTCCCTGGATAGAATTATAAAAAACAAATAAAATATTTTGGGTTTTCCCTGTGGGAAGGAACAGTTTTAATTCTCAAGTCTTCAATTCTATTTCTCAGCCAACTTCCAATCATTTCACTTAATTTTACTTAGCATAAGTTTACTCCTTGTCAGAGAGGTGGTTTTTTCAGACTGTGTTGTCTGAAGAAAAATATCTTCTACAAGATGAATTCTTCCAATATTTCAAAAGTCACATTTGTTTTTGTATGGTATGGTAAGAATACATAAAGAGTCAATAGGAAGAATTGATGATATTTCTAGGTCCTAATGCAAACCTTGTTCAAAAGTGAGAAACACTGAGATACCATTTAAATTTCATATGCATTTATTTTGTTATTGTTGTCATTTTATGTATTTTAATTGGAGCTTTAAAATCCAAACATTTCACAATTTACATATTGTCTGTCTGTTGGCATGGACACCAGCTAGCATGGAACTGTAGCATTGTGTATCAACTTTATCTTTTTTTTTTTAGCATTTGTAATGAACAGATGTGTTTACCTTCTGTAAGGAAAATGAAACCACTGTCTGTACTGTCTCTATATAAGCCAAAAGATTAGATGAAGTTCACTTAAGGATCACTGTGAACTTGGATTTGAATTGTGTCAGAATATATTTTGCTGTGATTTACACTAAACCTGATGGATCATAGGGGTCTGGAACATCAATCAGAAAAACACAAACAGAGAGAATCATCTCAGCTTCTATTATTTTCCATTACCAAAAAAGAGAAAATAATAAAAAACTAAGAGGGTCAGTTTATGACTGATCAAATTCAACAAAACAGAAATGAAAGTCTGAAGTGAGCATTGTCTCAGAAATGCTAGGAAGAGGTTGGAATAGATCTCATAGAATCACAGTATGCTTATATTAGAAGTGACCTTATAAATCACTTAGTTCCAAATCTCCTGCTATGGGCAGGGTTGTCAAACACCAGATCAGGCTGTCCACGATCCCATCCAATCTGCTTAGAATGCCTCCAGAGATGGGGCATCCACAATCTCTCTGGGCAGCCAGTTCAAGGACCTTATCATCCTCAGAGTAAAACATTTCTTCCTAACATCTAATATAAATCAACACTCTTTTAGTTTAAAAACATTCCTCCTTGTTTTATCACTACTGTATCATGTAAAAATCACAGAATTACAGGGATTGAAGGGACTTCAAGAGATCACTGAGTCAAACCCCCCTGCCATAGTGTGCACACTACAATAGGTCTCATAGATAGACATTTATACAGATTGTGAATATCTCCATAGTAGACTCCACAACTTCTCTGGGCAATCTGTTCCGGTGCTCCATCAACCTTACCGTAAAGAAGTTATTCCACGTGTTAGTACTTCCTATGTTTACGTTTTAGGCCATTTCTCCTCATCCTATCTCTATCCATCACCAAGAAGAGCCTGGCCTCATCCATTTGCTTCCCACCTTCCTTGAGATATCTATAAACATTTATCAGATCCCCTCTCAGTCTTTTTTTTTTTTTTTTTTTTTTTTTTTTCCCCCGGCTGAACAAACCCAGGTTATTCAGCCTTTCCTCAGACAGGAGATGCTAAAGGCTCTTCTTTGTGAGTTCTTTGTGGTTCTCCACTGGACTCTTTCCAAGAGATCCCTGTCTTTTTTGTACTGGGGAGCCCAGAACTGGACACGGTACTCCAGATGAGGCTTTACCAGGGCAGAGTAGAGGGGGAGGACCACCTCTCTTGACCTGCTGGACACGCTCTTTTTAATGCACCCCAGAATGCCATTGGCCTTTTTGGCCACAAGGGCACACTGCTGGCTCATGACCTACCTGTCGTCCACCAGGACCCCCAGGTCCCTCTCTGCAGAGCTCCTCTCCAGCAGGTCATCCTCCAACCTGTACTGGTGCATGCAATTATTCCTCCTTAGATGCAAGACTCTACACTTGCTTTTGCTAAACCTCATCTGGTTAATAAATAATTGTAAATCGTAATAAATCATAATCATAGTAAAACATTGTTAATAAATCTTGAACAATAAATACTTTATTTGCTTCCAGGAATTTCCTACAAATATTTTTTGTAAATAGAGTGGTTCTACAAGATTAACTTAAGACTTGCATTTTGATGACTACTCAACTTTGAATAATATGACCTACTAATGTTACCTACTATCAGAGATTATTCTAGTAAACCTCATCTTGTTTCTTACTGCCCAGCTCTCCAGCCTGTCCAGGTGTCGCTGAATGGCAGTACAGCCTTCAGGTGTGTCAGTCAATCCTCCCAACTTTGTACCATCAGCAAACTTGCTGAGGACTAGGTCATCCCCTAGTCTGCACTAATGCTTGCAGTTGTTCCTCCCCAAGTGCAAGAATCATCAGGTGTTATATCTTTACTGGAAATATTATGTTACAGTCTCTTTAAAATAGGTTTCCTTTCTTTTAAAAGATTTTTTTTTTTTTTTTGGGTCATTCTTTTCCATCCTCACTTCTCCTGTTTGAAGCCTAGTTGCCAGAAACCACAATATAATGGATGTCTATTCATGACCCACAAGTGCATACCAATGCCTTGGTAACATTTACATATCCAGAAATATATGCCAGGAAATCAGCATAAAACTGAATGATGGCTGCCATGAACTGTTGCATTGACGTAAATCAACAGCAGCACCAAAAATAATTGTGACATGTCATTCTCTTCCCTTGTTATTAGATCTGTGTCATCGTATCTGTTGAAACCACCCCCAGGCAATTGTGGCTCCATGAATTGCTGTTAATTCCATTTTGTAATGATACTGGGACAAATTTAATCACTTCAAAGGCTGAGGATGATGAAACTTTATTTAACCTAAAGGCACAGGAATCTGCATGTCTCAACCTCTAGCATTCACAAGAAGCCACACTGATTTATTTATTTATTTATTTATTTATTTATTCCCCAGTTTTGAGGCATACATTTGCCTGCATGCATTGTTGTGTGTAAACAAGAATTAGCACCCCAGGGTCCCTATTCTCTCCTATTGCCCTCTCATCAGTGATGGTCAGCATTTGATTCTTGAGAGCAACAGATTCTGACATGCATCTTGAAGAACCAGTTGTTCAGTATTATACTTCAGGGAAAAAGGGGTGAGAACACCTTTCATCTTTCTTAAACAATTTGAGCCCTGAAGCAGGAGGGTTGAGATCCCTTGTTGCTTTATCCTTGCTAGTGTCATTCATTCATAAGTACTGGATTTTTATGATAGTTGACCCTGTGTTACTACACTTTGACTTCATAGAGTATACACCCTATTTTAGAAGAGCCAAGTGATACTTTAAGCACTCAGGATACAGCTTTACAGCAGATGACCCAGGCTCTCACTCAAGTATTGATTCAAATACTTCTTATTCCAATCACAAGCAAACATTTCTTATGCAACATAAACCAAGAAAGTTTTACTCTTTCAATCTTTCTTTCAAGCTTTCAGTTTAGAGTATGACCTACTTCAACTGCATTTAGATCTTGGAACATTCACCATTCCAATCCGTAAGATTTGATCTGTATGTAGAATTACTTATCTAGGTACATTTTATTCAGGTTTTCTAAGTAAATGAACTTGATAAAATAATATTCTGTAATTGTATTTAATTCCATGTGTGCATGTTTATCTGTTTATCTATGTGTCAGCGCTCCCTCTTCAAAACCTTGAGAACCCATTACTCAGTTCTGTTCAAAACTGTTAGAGAAGACTTTTATTAAACTGTAATATGTTTCTTGAAAATAATGGCTGGCAAATTAACTAGCTAACTAACTAACTAATTGAATTAATTAATTAATTGATTGATTGATAATCCATATTATCTTCAAGATGGACAAGATCATGAAATGTGTTCTTAAGAATGACAACAGAGTCCACATGGGAAGAAGGACCAAGTTATGACCCTGCAACAGGAAATATGGCAGTGAATGATCCTTCTTTATAAAATATCTGGCCATGGATATTTTCAAGTCCAGACATGAAACAGCCAGAGTATACATGGATTCCTTACTTATGCTTCCCACATGTCTCTTTGGTATCAAGACATGATTCAAGACCAGATCTTTGCATTCTTCCTTCAGAGATCAAGAAACAGGCATGTGTTGATACTTTCATAGCTCTATAAAGGGAGAAGAGCAAGTTATCTGAACCGTCATCCTTCCTTAGAGTAATTGGGATCAGATCCTTTATAGCAATTCTTGGTTTTATATAGCACTTTTCACTCTTAGATTTCACAGCACTTTTCAAGGAAGTAAAAGAGGCTTTGACAAAACTGCATTCCCATCAGGAATGCACAATTCAGACAGAAATGAAACACTTTACAAAATTGGGTCAGCTTCAATATAATATTATTCTGAAGAAAAATAAAATAAAAGCTCTCACAGTTCAAAATACTACATTTCGACACTGTTGAAATAAGCTATTTCTTTCTTTTTTGTCTCTTTCTTCTGAAATTACTTTCCATTTTGTGTTTTAATATTGCATAACACACCATATAATACCATTCCAAACCATACTACATCATAAAAATGATAAAAGTCAATTGTAATGTTTCAAATGTCTCGTAACAATCTAAACCAGATTTTTTCCTTGATGAGAAATTAACAATTTTAGTTCTCCTTTCAAGTCATATGCAGCTGAAATTGGCAATTCTGTCAGTTTTCATTAAGTTGTAATTACATCTTCTATATAACCAGAGTGAAGTATACTTACACTTGTTCCTGTCCTAGAAATGAGAAACTTAAGTCATGGAGAAGAAAAGAACTAAAGCTCAGTAGACAGAGATGGGACAGCAATTCTAGCTTTGAATAGAACAAAAAATCCAAACCTTTTCCAGATTTCAAATATTTTTTTTCTCTCAACCCATAGTAATAATAATAATAATAATAAAATTGCATTATTTTTTTGGTTTTTTCTCCCTAAATGGGTGAAATTTAGAACCTCTAATAGTCCACAATTTAGAAAAGTGACCTAATGTGTCAAAGAGTGAAAATCCAAGGGTAAAAATATATTTAGAATTAAGACAAAGTGCAGTAAGGAAACTTCATTAGAACTCTAAAGTTTTAAGTTGATTTATGAGTATTTTCAAGTGAAAAATATTCAATCTCAATATTTCCATTCCCTCTATGTCAGCACTTTGTTCTCTGCAGGATTTAAATTACAATTTGTCTATACACTCATGAAAAGAAGAAAGATCACTGAGCAAAATGTGTTGTAGGATTTGAAAATTGATATTGCAGTTTTCAAGAGCAGAATCCTTATCCACACTGAACAGATATGATAAACTAATAACATTTTAAGAAAATCCAAGAGATCAAATCATGATCTCTAAAGAGATGGTCATCAATATACAAGTGTGACTGGAAAGCCTGATTATTAAACTTTGGTGAAATTCTTCAGTTCATATGTTAAGAAAAGAAGTCAGTCTGCGAGCAGTAAATTATGTGGCCATTACTTCACTTAACATTTCTATTATTTTTTATCTTTTTTTAGAGCATATTTTTTCTTGATTTATATTTTTAGATAAAATGACTGAATTTTTTCTTTGAAAAATTATACAAATAAAATTATGTCAAGATTCCTTAGTTTCAAATTTTGACGATTCAAAAAAAGTGGATAAAAAGCAATATTTATTTCATATTAGAACATATTTGAATATTTTAACTTTAAAATTGTTAAACTAAAGCTATCTCTGGCTTACCAAAAATATTTTGTTTTGCACAAGTTTTGTAGAGGTATCTTTCAAGCAATAAATCAGTTACTTCCAGTCCTTTTTCAATGTTTGTTCCATCTTTTTTTCTTTCATGTTCTCTAGGATGTCTAAAATGAAGAGGATACATCTTGCTCTTTCCATTTTAAATGATCTATAGTCCATACTCTGAGTATTCTTGTCATGTGAATCTAAGTTGAATATATACAACAAAGTTTATAAGTGTGCTTTACCAAATATCTCTTAATTCATACAGTCTTGATGCAAGAGTGCAGATGTGGACCTCAAGCTGCTTATTGTCCAGAACATTTCTGGATTCAGTTCCTAACATGGATGCTGGTAAGTTCACACATACAAATAGAGAAAAAAATAGAGGAAAGTGTCACAATGTGTGTAAATGCTGGAGCATAGAGTACATGCTTGTGGAGATATTTGGGTATGAGTTAAGAAGAAACAGAAAAGGCAGGTCTTCATTTAAGTACACAAGTAAAGCATTTTCCAGTAATTATTTTTAATTCACCTACATACGATACTTAAAAGCTCTTGGTGAAATACTGCTTTATGCTTACATTTTTTATTGACTATATAGGAAAAAAAAAAAAAAAAAAAAAAAAGTTATTTAGATAACAGGAAACTCCCAGTTTTACAAAGAAGCATTAAATCTGTCCACTTTAAAACTCATCTTTACAGTCAGTGTAGGTGGTATTTAAGACTAAAGAGTGGTGATGTTTACAGAAGAAAGATGTTTTAGATGCAGACTAAAGACTTATGTTGAAAAACATTCCTCCATTTTGAAGTCACCATGGACCATATTCCTACTGTCTAGATTCAATTTCAGTCCCAGACCTCTGTTTTTTTGCCTGAAATAAGCACAGAAAAGATGTAGCCTTCTGTATTCTGAATAGTTAGTAGTAGTGCTCACTGGTAAGACTTAGTTCAACTTCCAGTTGAGACATTCTAGGCCTTAACTGTCTTCCTTACAGTATTCATGGGCATAGAAATGTCCACACTTCTTATAAGGTCAATAGCAAGAAGTAAACGTCTTAGCCAAGTATTCTGAATTACTTGTTTGATGTCTGCTTTTTATGGGCTGCAGAATTTAAGTTTGGCATCTAAGATAAATGTTCTGAATCGACTTGTAATATTTTTCCTCCTAATCATAAGTTATCTGTCAGACTAACAGACAAAAACAAGATTTTTTTTTTTTTCCCAAGTCTAAACGTTTATATAATGTTGAACTCTCTCATATAGTAAGTCAGTAATTACTTCTAACAAATGAGCTAGGAGTACAATTAAAATTTCATTCTTGACATCTGTCACATTCTTCCTCTTCTTCTGCCTGTGAAATCAGAATTGATTCAACACAATCACATGCAAAGTCTTAATTTTCTGAATTTCTGGCAATGCTACCCATACTATTTAGCATGAAAGAAATTAATAAGTAGGCTTTAAGGGGATTAGCTCTAAAGCAGGATCTTAATCTGGGGACCTTTCCAAGAGAGACAGAAATGGGGTAAATGAGGATTCTCACCCTCCAAGAATAGAAACTCTAGTCATGTTATCCACCCAACAGAAAAGTCTACACCCATCAGAAAGATTGTAGCTACCCAGATTTAACGCCCAGGTTAACATACAGCCTTTCAGGCCTCCAGATGCACAGAGTGCGTGAGCCTTTCACTGGCATTGTTTGAGTAAAGTGAGAATGTCTGTGTGAGATGCAAGCAGGTGAACAATTTACTCAGTCTTGTGATGAAGTTACATGATGAAATGTGTTAAAAGGTTGCAAGGAGTACAAAAAAGAGGAGGAGCTGAGGAAAAACGTGCTCTGTCCTCACTTAAAGGGGATCAATTATAAAAGAAAGCACAAGACTGAAGGCAGGCTGTATCCTCTTACTTCCAGGCTGAATACATGAAATCAAAGAGAAGTTGATAGAGGCATATCCAAGTTTGTGGCTGCAAACAAAACACCTCTTTGCACACTCCATTTCCCTCAGATGCCTCTGTACAACAGATACAAGGCTCTGGACATAGAGTGCTCATCTGTAGATAATAATGGACCATTTGTACCGGAAAAGCCTTCCCCCAGGGAACATCTTCCCTGGCTACTTCTTCAAAGAAGAAAAGGTAGATATTAGTTGTAGATTACTGCTCCTTGCAGGAAGTGAATGTTCAATATGCTGTGGAGACTCTCTTTTAGTGAAGTTTGCTGCCTCTCTGGATTTTGGGTAAAGGACGTCACCATGGAACTGCCTACTCTGGTACAGCCAATAGATCCATTGCTGCTATTCTGTGTGAAGGGTAGCAGAGCACCTAAATGTAGTTCATGGGCTGTCAAAATGGAATTCAGAGCTTTGGGACATCTGAAGGAATCAAGGGCATAGGTCATGTTCTCTTTTCTGCTTCCTATAGAGTTTAGAGTTTAACAAAATGGAAGAATTCAATCTTAAATACTTGGCTTTGTGGTTGGTGCCACTGCAAACATGACAATGGAATGGCCTACATGGCAAGGGGGCTTGCAAGCATCAGAAAGTTTTCACCTTTTTCAAAGGAGGAAGAGGGTCCTAGGGAAAAAGCTATTAGGGCTCATTGGTAGAGCTTTAAACTAGGTTTGAACGAATAGTGGAGTAATAAGAGAGCCTGCCCATGGAGGATAGCATAACTAGGTTAGAGGCACATCTAACCTATGCTAGCAGAGGAACTACTGGCCTAAGATATGCTTGCAACACTGCGGAACACCTGAAATCAGCTACCCAGATGACATGCCTCTACACAAATGCACACACCTTGGGAAATAAGCAGGACTTGGAAGCTACCATGCTCCTGGAAAACCATAATGTAGTTGTCACTGAAAACCTGTGGGATGATTCCCAGGACACAAGTGTGGCTATCTGCGGCTACGCACTATTCAAAAGGGACATTTGAGGGAGAAATGAAGGGAGAAAGCACTGCCCTCTTCATCAAGAAAGGATGTGTGAAAAGCTGTTCTAGAAAAAAATGGCCATGTGCAAGCTGAAAGCCTATAGGTAAGAAAGACTGAGACTGAGACAACAAAGTAAATCTTGTGGTTCATATCTACTAGAGGCTACTTGGTCATGCAGAGCGCATCCATAGTAGGGCCACAAAAAAAGATCCAACACCTCTCCTCTGAGAACAAGATGAAAGAACTGGGACTGTTCAGCCTGGAGAAGGGAAGGCTCCAGGGAGACTTAGTAGTGGTCTTTCAGTGTCTAAGAGGGGGCAATAGGAGATAGTCTCTTTAGGAAGATCTATTGTGATAGAACAAGATGGAACAGTTTCAAACTAAAAGAGAGATTTAGACAGGTTATAAGATTTTTTTTATTCTTTTATTATTATTATTATTTTTAATAAGGCTAGTAAGTCATTGGTTGTCCAGAGAGGTGGTGGATGCTGTGTCTCAGGAGACAATCAAGGTCAGGCTGGACAGGGTTCTAAGCAATCTTAGCTAGATATTGTTGATCCTGTTCATTGCAGGGGAGTTGGACTAGATGACCTCCAAAGACCCCTTCCAACTGAAAAAATTCTATGATTGTATTTGAAAATTCAGCTAGATATACAGAAAACTTAGTCTTGTTGAGGCCTGTGAGATCTGAATATCCACATTGTGCCAAGGCTGTGGTGTTGTTTACTGCTGCATTTTACTGTAATTAACAGAAAAGATGCATTTATTTATTTATTTGTTTGTTTATTTATTTATTTATTTTGATTAAGATAGTTGAGAGAGTGGCTGCATTGCTATTTAGAGGCATTAGGCTTTCTTCTTCTTTCATCTGTTCAAGCTAACAACTGAGCTTGTGTGAGAGCTTCCTTGCTGAACAATATTTTGAAGCAAGAAGAATCTCACCATAGAAGAGCTGTGGCAGAGTGTGCTAAATTTAAGTGCATTAAGAGAAGAGAATGGTATCAATCTCTGTCACTCTTTAAAACACTTCTAAAATGACTTATAGTCCAAAATGAGGCTGCACAATCTTTCACTACAGTAATTCCTTATCATTGCCTTGTTACTTTATCATCATTTCTTAGCTAGCCTAAAGGTCTTCTTACATTTTGTAGAATAAAGCTGTACAAAATGAAAGCTAGGTGAGCTGGACAAGCCAAGGATTTTTCAATTGTTTGAGGATACAGATAGTGACATCCAGAAAGTCATTCATCCGTCTTAAAATAAATTTATAAATTAAATAATCTTCTGAAGGCGTCCAGTTAGCTCCACTGACCACATATAGAAATAGTCTTATATTTGCTGATACTAGACTTATAACTTTGATAACTAAATTTAGGTGAGATGAAACATGCCTTCGAGAAACTATGGTAATTCTGCAGACTTTATCCTTTCGTGCTCCCTGTCTCCTCTGCTGTTTCCTTTGTTCACTTGTCATTTCTCATTTCCATGACATGTATCTAAACTTAGACAGTAAGCTTTTTGAAGCAGAAACAAGGCCTGAATATTTGTCTCAATTCTAAATAACCAGCTTAATCTGCAAGTTGGATAGGCAGCTGTAGAGTGCCTAAGATACTCAACACAAATTAACCATGTATGATTAAGGCTTTAATAGAAAATCTGCTCCCTTTTTACCAGCATAATTCCATGATGTCCAACATGATGTACTAAAATTTCTGTTGAAAGTTACATTGTTTTAAACAAAGGAATGCTGTATCTGAAAGTAACTGATGTTATTCCATAATATCCTATCACCATTGCCAGTATCAGGCCTCAGGCTTTGTGCTGAGTTTGTAGGGACTCAGCAGAGATGTCCGTCAGGCTTCACCTTTGAACTTGTTTTGATCTACAGCTTTGTTTCACTTTATTTAGTTATAACAGCAATTTCTCCAATTCTCTAAGTGATCAGGTGGCTATAGATACTAGGTTTTACTTTTGTCTTTGTGTGGAAGAACCAATTCTTTTACATGATAACACAAACAACACAGAACTCCTGATCCCAAAAAGTCATCTCTACTGTGAGGGTATGACCGTTTCTGTATTTATTTGGGTTAACTGAAAGAGCTGCTATACACAAATCTGCAACTCTAACAGCTAATCTGGAATACTGAAACTGCAAATCTCAGAGTATTCAGCAAATAACAACACCTAGAACGTCTGAAACTTGATCTAAATGCTGTATATTTATGACATCTAAAAATAATATTATTTGTTCTGCATTATTTTTACTTAAAAAATTACCAGAATATAACTACCTCTCCTTGTTTCTGGTACCATCTGAATCTGAAGGTAAATGTATTTTTGTATCTATTAGTAATTTTATGTCAACTTAGTACATGTAGAAAATACCTTCAGGACATACACTCTGTTGAAAGGTCAAACGAAGAAACAACTATTCTTTTCTCAGTAAGTTTTTATTGTTTTTCCCCACATACAGAACACTTACAGAACCTCTTATTAAGACTGCTGTTTCTCTGATAAAGAATTATTACATTTTTATTCATATGAAGAAAGTGCTTCACAGTCTTCCAAATTCACCTCCACAAATTGTAATCTGTGCTGGGCTATGTATTTTTCCCCATGATTAGAAAAGAAATTCAGTTCAGCTTTATAGCCCATATTTAAACCATAAAATTAATTGAAACTCTAGCATAAGTTTACAAATCTTCACCTTCAATCTCCTGGTTTTTCAGTTGGGCTAGAAGGGCAATGGGAGCTACCTTATGTGTAAACTGACCTATAACGGTGATAACTTCGGGTATCAGAAAGAACAGCACTGAAAATTTCTGAATCTCTGTGATATTTAGACTCCAGATAAACTTCAGATAAACACTGAATGCTTTTTGGTAACAAGTACATATTTCTTCCTCCATAATTATGTGCATCCTTTCTCTCTTAAAATATCCTCTTGGCATTTCTTACTGTCAGAGACTGTAGCCAAATAGTTAGACATATTTTGTTAAAGCTCAAAAAGCCAACAATAAATATCCAATCTGACCTTCTCTGTAACAACAGCAACAACAAAAATTACCAAATAATTCTTGCATCAGGCCTTATTCCTGGTCTGTGCTAGAGGCAGTCTTTTAGAAAGACAGCCAGGTCACATTGTCACCAGTATTTCCTGAGGCTCCTTGCTGAGTTTCACATATCTGAATCCCTAGGACAACAGCAGGGGCTTTGGAAAATCATCAGAGACTTGTTTCAAACCTACATGCTTACAGTATGATTATAGCTTCTAAAAACAATGATGTAGACAACAAGCAAGAGGAGCGAATCCACCTTTATTGTCTGAAAGTCTTGCAACAGAAATGTCTTACAGAATGTCTTCATTGAAGAATGAGGGATGTAATTTAGCATATAGCACTCTCAGGAAGGAAAACGTCTGAAAACTAATTGTTTTTCCCATTATAGAGAACATCAATGATTGTAGGAGTGTCAGAAAATATTCCAGACAAACATTATTTGTAATATGCAGCAATAATAGTAATGATATGTTGCATTTGTACAATGACATCCATCTCAATGGATACAAAAATGCTCTAAAATCTTGGTGATCTTCTTTAATATTGCTGACCCTGACCTTGGATATTTGAATAACAAAATATGTTTATAGCTAACAAAAAAATTGAACAAATATTCCTAACTTTTCCAACTTGTGCACAAAAGCTTCATCCCAGAGCTCACTTGTTGATCTTCTTCTATTAAGTACTTCTCCCAATGAGAATTAATATTCAATAGCACGTTACATCTAAATTTGTTAAGTTCTATCTTTGTTCTATTCTCGCTACTACTATTCTTTGACTTTTTAGTTACAACTGTCAGCAGTTATTCACAGCATTACTATTATGATATATGTATTATTTTTGCAATCATTATACAACTTAGTATTTTAATTCTTGTTACTGCAGTGATAATTTTAAAATTATAATTGGTAGTAATATTAAATATTACTGTAAAAATAATGATAATGTTGTTTGGAGTAACATACTTTATTAAAGAATCCAATTAAAGCCAACAAAGTTGCTAATCAGGGAAGAGATATCTAGAGATTATTGTCACCTGTAGCATTCACTGCCAATTTGACCTAGATCCTTAGAGTTGTTTTAATATTCCGTGCTGTAATTTTTCTTTTGGATTTAAAACATTTAATAAAGACCTGGTTTTTGTTATATTTTCAGTGAGAGTTTAGATCAAGGACATTTTTTTCCAGATCCTATACTTAATTTTGTTAAGAAACTACTAAATCCCATTCAAAGTTTTAAGTTAGCAAGTTAGCCTACCAGGAGCACCAAGCATCATGAACCAACATCTACTAATCACTCTGCCAGAAGGTCCTGTTTCACTTTTTCTGTGCACTTAAATTTAAAGATTTAGAAGATCACAGTAGAAATCACTTTTATCCAAGAGAGCTGAGAAGTTTAACTGGATTTTGAAATTTGTCCCTATATTTCAGTTCAGTCACAGCCCTTCTGCTATGCTTTAGAACAAACTGTGCAAGAAGTGAGATACAAAATGTAAATGGGCAAAGCAGAAGAAATAATTAAATTCTCAGTATAAAATTAATAAAAATCTGAAAGAAATGTCTGGATTTTATACTTATACCTATAATAGCTGAGTTTAAAATGAAAAGGAGAATAATAGAAATAATAATAATGAAGCCTATTATTTCTATTACTAAATATATACTAAATATATAACTAAAATAAAATTAAAATAAAAACCAACCAGCGAAACAAAATAGATAATCTTTGTTTTACTGTTTAACCTTTTTGGATTCCAAATTTTAGCTAAATATGTTATTGTTACTGCTTAATGTTGAATTGTGAAATTTATGTTCGTTAAATGCACTGAAGTCTCCTAAAGATCATTGGCAGAGATCTGAATGGAATTAGCAAATGCCTGTACAAATTACATCTTATTTTTCAGCAGATGAATTTTTGCAAGGTTGAATTTTCAGTTATCAAGGTTATCCATCTTTCTGTCTGGACTATTTGTGAGGGAGATATAAGACTCCTATTCTTCAGGGATTAAAACTTTTCTGATGAAAGGAACATCATTTCTAAACTCAACTAACATAAGAATGTTGTGGTCCCAGGTTATCTTGATGCACAGATGAGAATGAGATTACGATATGATTAGGAGGAGCTCTTTCTCTGGCTGCATACAAGCCAATACTCTCTGAAACTCCATTTCAGAAGAAAATATGATTAAAAAAAAAAAACAAAAAACTGCATATTAATTTGTTGTTGAGTTTTTTTCTGCAAAATGAATCTTTTATGTTAGCAATTGATAGACTGCCCTCCAAACTCAAAAGCTTAAAAGTTTGGGGACATATAGATTAATCTGAGGTGCCCAGGTATATAGCTACCCAATGTGAAGCCCTGAAAATCTAAAAAGCTATTAAAAAATATCAGAGAGAAACAATCACAATGCTTTGCATTTAATTTTGTTTGCTGTTATATTTCTGTGTAATGAATTCCTAAGGAGAAATTGAATTGCTTGATACTACTGTGATTTTATGCAATTATCTTTAATGTACATAATTGCTACAACTGCATAAGCTGAAATGTGGATTGTCTTAGGATGCACCAGAGGGATAGCGTGAACCAAGTCTTTCAATTAAAGTAAAAGGAACAAACAAATAGCCCAAACTAAGGTATTTACATAGCCACTGAGTTCTGCTAGTAAACAGGTTCCTTGACTTTCTTTGATGATTAATTTTAATTTGGTAAGTTTGAAATCCAAGTACTATGAGTTCCACTGAAGTTCTGAGTGAAACAGAAAGCAGAGCAGTACTTTTTATTTATTTAGTTAGTTAGTTAGTTAGTGTGTTAGTTTCCCTGAAAGGAAAAAGACTGTATGCTTGAAAGTCCTACTTAAATAGAGATTTCTGATACTCGTAACAGGGTGTAGTGATGTTGTCATAATAACTGCAGTATAGTTTACAAAATCTGACAGAAGTAATAGATGTTAATATTGGCCCGCTACGTTAATGGATGAAATATACTTTTGAGCTTAATTGTCAGCCTCTAAACTCTATGATGTCAGGAGAATTTTGGGCGAATCTGTGAATGGAGATCATAGCCGGGTTTGGGTTATGTCCAATTGATCAGTTTCATGGAGCGAGTCTCTGATGAAAATTGTGAAGGATTCATTGAAAGGAATCTCAAAGAAATTACTGACTACAGGCCTCTCACTTGGGGATCAAAGTAAAAATAGATATACCCCAAATGGCAAAATACGCCGAACAAGGATGCTTTGCAGATATCTACATGTAGGTCATTCCAGCAAATTAAGATGTTTATATGTACATAGGTATTTGAATATGAGGGTTGAGATCATGGAATATAATCATAATCCAGGTGCACTCAGAAGACTATTTCTCCTAGTCAGTAAGCATACATATTAGTTAGGAATGAGCTTTTTGTTTCCCTACTAAATTGATAAAGTTGTATCTGTGTTTAGACGCACATGATTTTATAGGAGATATTGTGAGTGGAGAAGAATGAATGTGGGTGAAAAGACAAAGCAAAATTTAGCATCAGTAACAGTGTATTGTATTGTAAGTTTGTGATTGTGTCAATCACTTCAACACCTCTAAAACAGTTTCCGAGCATCAATGGAGGAAACGGATAGGTATTTTCTATATCTGTGTCTGTTCAAAGAAGCCTGTTCTGAGCTAACATGTAAAAACTGGATATGTAAAAATCTTGGGTATGACTTTTTCTTTGGCAGTAAAATGCACATTTTTTAGTATTTTCTTGTTGAAAACAGAAGAGCATCTGTATTAGTCTGTGAGCACAAGAAAGTATCATCATATATGCATGTACAGTCTACAGAAGTACATGAGAAGCAGAGAGATTTTGTGTATTTGCGTGTGTGCATGAGCAGGTTTTTGCCCTAGGCAAGTTCACCTCCTAGTTGGAAACTTGAGAAATTGACTTTACGGGGATTTGAAAGAGATCTCAGGTGAACTAAATTTGTCTGCTTTCTTTTCCCACTAGTGTAGTAGAAATGGATTCTCAGTCTAATAAGGTTTGACAAGACCTAGCACTGGAGGCAGGTGCCAAGGAATCCAAGGAGTGGAAAGCATTAGAGACAACATGGACACCAGAGGATAGAGGTGTTGCCATGGGAACAGAGTGAAAGGTTCTCCATGGTGGCTGGTTAGGAGGCTTGTTTAAGAGGGAGCCAAGCAGCTGCAGCCTTGCTATCACCCTATGTTGTAACAACAGTACGTAAATACCAGCCTTGAACCTGTGCCATCAGGAGCCAAGAAATTAAATTCTGCTTGTTTACATAAATAATGCTGAAATCACTGACATGATGGTAACTTCCAAAAAGTACCTGCAGCAAGAGGATGCCTGCTTCGGTACTCAAGACTGCAAACATCTGATTGGCAATGAGTGCTTGAGGGCATAGCAGATTTATTTATTAATTTATTTTTAAGAATTTGAGGACATAATTTTTATTTGCAAAGCTATCAGCTTCTGTTCCTCTGCCTTCTTCCCCCACAACCTTTGCCTGAAATGTGTGCAGCCCTGCCAAAGAAAGAAAGAAAAAAAAAAACAACCAAAAAAAACTACTACAAAAGCAAACACTGCTTCAAAGGGGATTTATAAAAGTATTATCCTTTCCAGAAAACAATTATAAGAGCTTTTTATTGTTCCCCTTTCTTCTTTACATTTGCAAATCTATAAAGATGGAAACAGAGTGTGAGGAAAGTAGAGAGAAACTTCTTTTTCTCCAAACTAAACGACCAGCTGAGCAGCTGCAATGTAATTATCATAATTTGCCTTTCACTAATGTCTAGAATCCCCCGATAATACCACGTCTTGACAGTGCTAGGTGCAGTATATAATGTAGCAGGAGACAATGGGTAGACTGCAGTGCTTGAAAGGAAGATTAAAAAGAAAACAGTAACACAAAAATAAAAACTAAATCTGAAGTAATGGACTCTTACACAACCTTTGAAAAGGAAGAGAATTAATAGGAAAAGGATTTAATGTTTTTAAATTTATTTTATATATATTTTTTAATTTATTTATAAAAGATTGCTTAAACATCACGTAGCAACATTAAGTGAAAATAAGGCTCTGAGTATAACTTCTTATCCAAGCTGTATCTGTTGTTTTTCATCAGCTGGACATATCCCAGGTTAATAACCAGCACACATACATATGTATCCACACATCTGTCTCTCTGCAAATGGTCATGTGTGTCTTTCTACCTACTCCCCATTTATTTTCTGGTAATTGCTGTCTCAGCTATGACCACTGCCAGAGACCACCTTTTGTCCAAACCAATGTAAATGTTCCTAATAAAATGAATAGAATTTCTGTTTCTGAAGCTCTACTCAGTACACCATGACGCTACTCTCATTCAAACAGACATTTGTATGTGGGTATAGAAGGTATTTCACGTGATTTCAAAAAGTAACAGAAGAAATGACTGCAGAATAATGACTTTTCAGGGAACTGAACACAAAGTTATCAACTCAAATAATTCTGTTGTCACTAATTTTTTTTTATTATTTATTTATTTATTTATTTTAGGCTGTAAGACCACTGTGAAAAAGTACTTCTGGAGACAGACAGAAAAAGGAAAAGTGGATAGTCTGACTTGGTAGAGCTGATCTGTATGGTTTGGGTGGGTGGTTGTTTTTTTTTTGTTTGTTTGTTTGTTTCTGTTTTTAAATTTGTCTTTCTCTTTCACAAGAAATGCAAACAGATTCAGTTGTTTTTTTCTTGAAAAGTTCAAGTTCTTCTTGCAGACACCTAAGTGTAATCCATTTACAGTCATATGTATTAGTTTTAATCTTTGATGTTTTCTCCACAAATGTTAGAAGACATTTCTTTAAAGGTAAAAATGGCTCAGAGTCCTCTAAAAATGAACTTGATTGAGTAAATTCAAAGCTGTCAAAATGGAAGAAATCTTTCCAGCATCAAAATTCACAAGTTACTTTTTAAGTAAAAGAAATCTGTTTGCAGGTAATTTCCTAGATATGTGTGGGGAGAAAGGGTGGAAGGAGAGATTCAGGATTGTTCTTATAATGAATCTCTAGCAGTATTTTGATAGCAGAGTTATTACTTAATCTCCATCTTAATGTGGTGACTCAATGTCTGAGTTTCATTCTTTACTGCTAAATACTGAATATGACTGTATTTATGATAACATGGAAAGTGTCCTGTTTCCATTTGTCTTTTTTTTTTTTTTTCCTAGTTTTGGAAGTCTCAGTCATTGAACTTGACTTGATCCGTGACTTACATGACATACAGGGACAGGTACCCAGAACTGGAACGTTAATGCTTGAACTCCTAGTGCACTACTGATGTTATGATGTGGAATACTGAAAACCAAAAATCACAACACCATGACATTTCACCCCTTATTTTACATCAGTATATCATGCTTAATATATATACATATATGCAAACAAACAATGATTAAGATGCATTACACACACATCTATACATACATGCATATATACACACATATATACATATATGTATATATACATATATACACACATACATACATTCTATACACATAGAATTACTGACTGCACTCCCCCAACATCAAATTCCCTTGTGGTACACATTGAACATCCCTGTTTTTCTGCATTACCCACCACGTGGACCCAGGTCCCTCAGCAAAAACAGTACCACTGAGAGGTTTGCCCTTTCCAGAGGCTGGGAGGCTGGGAAACTGCTTTTCTTAACATGCTCTTTACATGTACTACAGAGACTTTATCTCCTACAGTATGTAGGAAGCTGGATTGGGTAGGACCATCACGATTGATAGATCCTCTGGTATTGACCAACCAGGTGGCTTCTGCCAAATGCTTCTCCCAGTGCTTAAATGTTCTGCCACCCATTACTTTCAGCATGGTTTTTAACAACCCATTGTATCATTCAATTTTACCAGAAGCTGGTGCATGGTAGGGGATATGATAAATCCACTCAATGCCGTGATTTTTGGCCCACGTATTTACCAGAGAATTTTTTAAATGAGTCCCATTATCTGACTCAGTTCTTTCTGGAGTGCCACGTTGCCACAGGACTTGTTTCTCGAGACCCAAAATGATGTTTTGGGTGGTAGCATGGAGTACTGCATGTGTTTCAAGCCACCCAGTGGTTGCCTCCATCATGGTAAGCACATAACGCTTACAACTATGAGATCATAGCGAGGTGATATAGCCTGCCTGATATTAACCTGCAATGCCTCCCCGTATTTATACTTTTGCCATTGCCCTTCCCCCCAGAGAGGTTTCATCCTCTTGGCTTGTTTAATTATGGCACATGTTTCACAATCATGAATAACCTGTGCAATAGCGTCCATAGTTAAGTCCACCCCTCAGTCGCTAGCCCATGTTGCATCTCTTCCTTGAGGGCCCGAGGTCTCATGGGCCCACCAAGATAGAAATAACTCTCCCTTGTTCTGCCAGTCCAAGTCTATTTGAGCCACCTCAATTTTGGCAACTCAGTCTACTTGTGGTTATTTTTTTGTTCTTCAGTAGCCTGACTCTTGAACACATGAGCATCTACACAGAACACCTTTACGATCATATCCTTTATTCGGGCAGCAGTGTCTTACCACGGTTCAGTAGGCCGTTTACCCCTCTGCTGACAGTTCTTTTCCTCCCACTGCTGTAACCACCCCCATAAAGCATTTGCCACCATCCATGAGTCAGTATAAAGATAAAGCATTGGCCACCTCTTCCATTCAGCAATATCTAAGGCCAGTTGGACAGCCTTTACCTCTGCAAATTGGCTTGATTCTCCTTTCCCTTCAGTGGCTTCTGCAGCTTGGCGTGTGCGGCTTCACACAGCAGGTCTGCGATGCTTCCCCACAATACAACAAAATCAATCTGTGAACACGGCAAATTTCTTCTCATTTTCGAGTAGTTCATTGCATGGTGTGGTTTCTTTAGCAGGTGTTACCTCTTCTCCTGGTGATGTTCCAAACTTTTTACTTTCAGGACAGTCTATGATCACCTCTAAGATTCCTGGAAAACTGAGGTTCCCCATCTGCACTCATTGTGTAATCAGCACTCCAGAATCCCAGGGGTCGGCCTCGGGTCTCTCTAGAGGCCGTTTGCCACAGACTCCAAGTGGGATCTTTTTCTCCAGCAGCAGTGTAGTGGATGTTCTTTACATTCGGTACCGTCCATACCATCCCTACTGGCCTGAGCCACAGCACAGGCTATCTCCTGTTTAATCTGTTGAAAAGCCTGCTGCTGCTCAGGGCCCCATGTAAAATCATTCTTCTTCTGTGTCATCTGATAAAATGTGCTTACAATGAGGCTGTAGTTCTTTTAAAAAGACAAAATTTGTTATCTGTACATCAAAGTTAATAATATTTATTTACACTGCTATATCTCTTCATGACTGAAAAGTAAGCTTATTTTCAAGTTCAGTAGACTCAATAGCTGTCTACTTCAGCTCTCTTGGCTTTCCTACAGCTTCTGTCATGACGCCATTGGATAGTCTTTAAGATACTGTTTCACCACCACCACCTATGAGGTCTGACAAAATAAGGAATTTGTATTATTTTATAAAGCTAAGATATGAAAAGATGAAAGATAATTGCTGTGGAACATATGAAGTTTAGGAAGTGAACAAAAATGAATGCTTATTGTCAGTGCTCACCTTTGTGCATTTATCTCCATATAGTTCTTCATATGATCATAGAGCATAGCTCAAAGAGATGTCAAGTGAATCAGGGTGCCTTTGTGCTCCAATTATGTGCCAAATTTGACTCTACCTCTACTATTGTGAGTTAACAATTGTCTAGATTTTTTCTGCAACTCTTTCAAATTTGGAAACTCCATCATATATCTATCAATTCATATTCTAGCCCCTAGTGAGTTCATTGAAATGTTCCTTTACTTGTAGATCATATCTTTTTTACAGCAATTTAAATGAGCAACTTCTTGTCCCATGTACCATACTAGGAAGAAGGCATTATTTCCACCTTTTGAAGAGTAAGTCTTAAAAGTGCTTTCATATCCCTCTCCACTATCAAAGACATATTTCTATGCTCTCCAGTACTTTCTTTTAAAACCTCTCCACATTTTAGACATACTTCCAGAACAGTGTTACTGAAAACAGTGAAAAATTAATCTAAACTGCAAACTCCTGTCTTATAGAAAGAAAATCTCCTACCTATCTGATGTTTCCCCAAAAAATGACAAGCAGGTGTGGAAGTTGTGAGGTTTCTAAATAAAGGGACTGCTTTGAAAGTAATGCTTCCTATTTTGTGATGTTGACCTACAATATCAGAGGCAGATGTTAGTGGTCCAACAGTGGTGTGTTTCGACACAACTGACAGCAACAGCGGGTCAGTTTTGCTGATGCAGATTTTTATTTACACTGCATGAATGCTCTTGCTTATGGCTGTCAAAAATGCATACATAATGATGGTGGCTATGTCGAAAAATAGTGTTTTGTTTTGTAGCTGAGTCAAAAAGTTTTATTGCACTCTTTGAAGCTGTTGTAATTTCCATGATTATGAATAGGAGACATTACTTTCAGAATAACTTACATACTTCCATCTCATCACTGAAAGAAGTATTAATTCAAATACATTTTCTACATTTTATGGTTTTGTATTTTGTTTTTCATACTATTTTTTTTTTTTTTTTCCTGGAATACTAGCTAGAGCTGGAATATACATGAAACTCAGTAAGTATTTTGTCTTTAAATTTTTCAAAAAAATGAAGTATTGATATTACCAAATTCTGCTGTTAAAATTTTGTCAAGACAGAAAATTTTGGTAGAAGGACAGAAAACTCTTTAATGTTTTGTTTTATTGCATTTTCCACTTTTTTTTTTTTTTTTCCCCCTACTAGAAAGCATTGTTCATTAAACTTACTATAAATTCCTTAAGCCTAGGAGAGATAAAACTTAACTCATAAGAAATACAGTGCTTAACTAGAGCCTTCATTTCCTTCAATGATTACAATATTCAGTCTTTCCATAAATGTATGCTCTAGATGATCTGGTGCTCATTATTCCATAAATTAGTGGAACTGTAGGATTGATGTGCATAGTGAAGGAACTTCACATTCAGGAGTTCAGGGCCACAGCAGATAAATGTATTTGAAAGTAAAGTTTAGGTATCCAGTGGCAGCAGTAACATGGAACGTACACGGAATGTACATGGAATGATTTCTGTAGTGAGTCTGCTTGGGATGGAGTTAACTTTCACTGCAGCACCGTATTTAATGCTGTGCTTTGACTTACAAGTAAAACATGGGTGTTGATATCACACCAGTGGTTTGACTATTGCATAGCAGTGCTGGCACAGCATCAAGGCTGTCTCTCCCTCTCTCCTTTTGGTATTAGACAGGAGCTGAGGTGGGGACATCACCAGAATACGTGACCAA
This sequence comes from Meleagris gallopavo, assembly GCF_905368555.1. Classification (NCBI taxonomy): domain Eukaryota; kingdom Metazoa; phylum Chordata; class Aves; order Galliformes; family Phasianidae; genus Meleagris; species Meleagris gallopavo. The sequence goes on from NC_139435.1 coordinate 6,085,788, forward strand.
AGCATATTCTGTCCATATGATGTCATGTTTGACAATAAAAGCTGGACGATGAAAAGGAAAAGAATACTCAAAATACAAAAGCATTTGTCTTCTCAAGAAGGTATCATGAGTATCCTGCTTCCCAAAATGCAGCTGAACATCACTTGCTGATGGGAAGCAGAGACTAATTGTTTTCTCCTTTTTCTTCCACAGGGCCTCTCTTCTCCTCCCCTCCTCTCCCATCCCCTTTCCTCACCACTCCTTTTCTTTCCACATAAGACAGCAGAGTGTTGGAGTGTAGCTGTCTATCACTGTGATACCACCACAATTTCTTAGCCTTCTCCAGCAGTCACCTTTTCATTGCAGTCAGGTAAACTAAACTCAGAAAGACATTCTGCAGAGGGAGCTGCATTCTGAGGTCTCTTTGCAGAAATTATTTCTGGATCTACATGCAATATTGTTTTCCCTGCTTTCAGAGTTCTCTGCAAAGAACAGCTGGAGCACTGCAAAAAAGTGCATGGAGGGAAGTCTCCTGGTTTACAAAATTAGAGAAGAAAATAATAGGAGAGAGGAGGAGAGAGAGAATGGTATTTTTATTTTATTTTATTTTTATTTCCAGAAGTCTGACATAGATTTTGTTATTGCTATTGATTTTTGCTTGGATTTGTCCTAGCTAGCAATGGGAACCTAACTGCAACGTCTAAGTTAGAAGCACAGCCACAGTAGGCTCGCTCTATAATCAATGGAAAGAAATAGGTAACTCTGGAGGGCAGACTGGTTTGCTTCAGAAAAGAGAAGCATTTATTCTTCTACCCTGAAAATGGGGACACCTTAGAGTAATTGCATTCCTAATTTAAATACATCTGATATTTTACATTATGTCAGTAAAACTTTGGTGTTTATATAGAAATTTCTCAAACAAACAAAAAAATTGAACCGAGTAAGACTCAAGACAGTGTTTGAAGCATATTTTTACATTTGGGTAGTGGAATTTTAAGCTGCTATTTCCTCCTTTTCTTTTGACAGATTGTATTTCTCACTTGGAAAGGATTAATTTTTGCTTTTCCCTCTGACCTTAAATAAATGATTGGACAATTCATTAAATTTTATTTGTGTGCCAATAGAAATTAGTTTTAGATATGTTATAAAACTAATATGACTAATCTCCCCTTGAATATATCAGCCCTGATCTAGCACATTTTAGGAGATAAAAGAGCACCTAATGGAAGGCAAAACAATTTTCAATATGAATTTGCAGGAATGCTAGATCTTGCTAGGACACTTCATGGAATAAAGCCTCCTACATAATTATTTACTTTTCTAAATTTCCACTCATTATTTCCAGTTCCCGATTTTCTTCAGAGATTTGGACATTATGGCAAAAATAACAACTGACTGAAAAATTTATTATTAAAGATTTGCCCTGGATTTCAGGGGTGGAAGAGGTAAAAACAAACAAACAAACAAACAAACAATAATAAATAAAAAAAAGTTACCCTAATTTTACCCAAAAGATTACACCTTTCTAAAATTTACAGAATTTTGCTTCTATTTCTTTGCTAATTTTGTCCTCTCGTTGATATGCATATATATATTGTTGTTTTTGTTGTTGTTGTTGCTTTAATTTTGTGGGATATTCATGACCCACTTCGATTAGAAATTCAACAAAATTATGTTTCAAGCCGTGTCCCCCATCACAATGTGATAAGAAGCTGTAAAACTACATGGTTACAATTATAACCCAAATAAACTTTCCACCAAGAAATGCAAGAAGTGAGAATAAGTAAGCTTTAAAGACTCTTCACTCAGAAAAGTAGGTTCTCTCAGAAGTAGCAGTCTACCAAAAACCTGGTTTCTTACACATGTCTCAGAGCAAGCCATTCTGGCTACATTCAGATATGGTAATAAAAGGCTCAGGGAAGACTGAACAGACAAAATGAAGTAGAAAGAAGAGGGAGAGGATCTTTAGGTGGGAGACGGACTTTATAATTTGTTTCACATATTCTAGGCTCAATTAACATCTTATGACTTCACCAACAAGAATTAATGCAGAAGTTGTGTATTTTGCCTTTTATCTCAATTGTGTTGCACAAGTCTGGCAAAGTTGAAAAGCTGCTAATTTAGTAGTCAGCAGTGTCAAATAAAATTTCTAAACTGTATGTCTATAAAAGAACATCTTTGCAATAAGGCATAGCAAATATGCTTGCAAAACAGTTCAGTCAGCAAACCTGTTTTAGGTTTTGAAATATCTGGCAATGACATTTATTAGAACGAAACTATAATATATCAGTTATATAAAGAGCTGTCTCTTCATCACTGGCGCTTTATTATAGACACTAATTTTGTGCAAAATCCTTTAGATTCCTTGCAAAACACCTGCTGAACTTAAAGAAATATGGTTACTGCTTGTGCTGAGACAGATGTAGCTTAATCACATAATACTGAATTTGACTTTTCAGTACCTCACAATAAATGAACTGAATATATCAGTGCATAGAATTTAAAACTTGCTTTAATATCAATATTGCATTCACTAAGTGGATGGACTAAATGATAGCCAGCTTCTACAGGTCTCCAACACTACATGAAGCAATCTTCTGTAAATAACATTATCTCTACATTAATTAATTAATTAAAAAAAAAAAAAGAAAAAAAGAAAAGAAAAGAAAAAGAAAAAGAAAGAAAGAAAAAGAAAATAGCTCAAACTGTACTGAAGGCCAGGTTTTTTTGTTTTCTTCCTTCCTTCCTTCCTTCCTTCCTTCCTTCCTTCCTTCCTTCCTTCCTTCCTTCCTTCCTTCTTCCTTCCTTCCTTCCTTCCTTCCTTCCTTCCTTCCTTTCTTTCTTTCTCCTCCCTCCCTCCTTCCCTCCCTCCCTCCCTTCCTTCCTTCCTTCCTTCCTTCCTTCCTTTCTTTTCTTTCTTTCTTTCTTTTCTTTCTTCTTTCTTTCTTTCTTTCTTTCTTTCTTTCTTTCTTTCTTTCTTTCTCTTTCTTTCTTCTTTCTTTCTTTCTTTCTTTCTTTCATTTTGATTGTGTATTTTTATTTTTCCAGAATGCTTCAAGACTTCATGCTTAAAAACAAAACTAGGGGGTAAATTATGTTTACCATCATGAGGTGAAATAAAAAAAGATAATTTTCTTAATGTCATCAACTACACATAAAGAGCTTTATATGATAATTGATTTTTAGTGATAGGATATGTCAATTTCTATGATTTTCAGTCACCCAATGATGCTCAGATTAAGATCTAAACTTGTTCAATCACTTCTCATTCCTTGTTGTATTCATGGATGTTGGAAATTCTGGAAATATATATATTCATGTGTCTTTTTGTGTGACGGTTTCATATATTCTGGACCTTGTATATTCTTGTAAAAGTAGATCAAGAATTCAACTACACAAAATCCATACATTATATAGAATTAGATAAGACAGCATATCCCACACACATTTAAATTCACAAATACGAACATTTTTGGAGAATGTGTATGTTACATATCTCTGTGTGTATACTTTTGTCTATCTCTATCAAGTCTTATTTACACTGTGATGTTAAATAATACTTTAATTTTACTTCTTCAGATGAGCTGTATGCTTCATAAAACAATGAAACTTCATGAATATTTATATCAATGGCTACATAGCATTATAGTCATAATCTCTGGAACTGGTCCTCACCGGTTCAGAATTAATTTTCAAGTTCAGTTTTAATTGTTGCATTCTTCTAAATTAAAACAACAACAACAACAAAACAATGAATTAGCTCACAAGTGCTCTTCTAGGCCTGGTGGGTCCACAACTGTTGGCTGCAATCCAATTAATGTGTAACGATGAGGTAAGACACGTGATTCAGAGGTTCCTCTTAAATCCAACTTAATGCTTTCCTCACCTTAATATTAAAATATAAAAACTATTATTAGTTGTAGTTACAGTGGACAACTCAAAAAAAAAAAAAAAAAAAACAAGTATATTTTTAGTTACCCACTTTTTTTTTCTGTTTAACTAGTTTTGATTTTTGATTGTATGCTGAGTACAAATAAAATAAATTTTGGTACCATTAACTGAAGAAATCCGGGGCAAAAGCATCTTTCTGGAGGCAACCAGATAGAGCTGTGTACATCAGCTGTTTTCTGGATTAAACTCCAAAGGATCTCTTCACTCAGATCTCTGAGGTCTTTATCTTATTTAAAATTAATCAGTAGAGAAACAGTGAGCAAACTTCTTTGTGAAATCCTTTCATATAAGAGACAAAATCTACTGACTTTGCAAGAGTTTTGGAGATTCCTAGACAGGAAAACCTATGACCCCCTAGCTCATCTCCAGATCACCTCTCTCATTCTACCAGAGAAATATAAGAGTCACTTTCCTCACCACTGCTTTTCCTTTCATTCTCCCCAGCAGCCTCCAGCCACAACTGGGGAACTGATTGCTCCAATCTGAATCAAGTCTACTAAGTAGCCTACAGCAATACCACATCTGAATTTGCTGTATTTCAGTTCTGTATTTTATCCTTCCATTTCCTTCCTGTCCACAGAAGGAATAAAGAATTCTTCATTTTATTTATCAGCTACTGTGTGCACAAATGTAAGCAAAATCAAATGCCTTTTCAGTTCTCAGTGCCTCAGTCATCTAAAGATCCTCTGGTCTGTTCCCCAGCCGTGTGAACACAGAAATTTGCTACTCTTATCACTTCTTGCAGACAAAGGTCCTGAGAGCACCTCACCCTATTTCTCTATTCAAGCAGACTGTGAAACAGAAGAGTTAAGATTCATACTTCTTGTATAGTTGCTGATCTGTATCCATAAGTTTTGTTAATGATCTGAGCTCCAGCCATCCTTATATACATATATATATATATATATAAAAGTAAATAAAAATCGCCAAAATATACAAGTATGAAAAAGCAAGGATTCTGTATAATTCCTCAAAAAACATCTATTTTCTATATAAAGTCAAATCCTGCCCAAGAGGAGTCACATTTCCTCCTGACTAAATATGGGGAAATTATGTTTTTAAAGCATTAGCAACTATTTTTGGAGATAAATCTGGAGATTTGTTCTCAGAACGTTCACAAACCATTTCACTCACAAAGCTGCTCACTAGGCAAACTACTTAGGCAGTTGCCTAATTCCATGCATATGAGCAGTCATACTGATTTGAGCAAGGCTGCTCTGGCACCCAGGATACCCGCTGGTATACCTGCATATATTAAAGAATGTAAATTACAATGAGAGAAGCATTATTTTCTTTAAGAATATTCTATTGAAGCTGAACATAAATTAAAATCTAGATACAATTATACTGAAAAAGAGCATAATGTTGAAAGCAATACAGAAAATTCATCATCAATTAATTTTATTCAAGATGAAGAAGTATGAAAGCAAATCAGATGAATAGCTGTTGGTAGATTCTGCTGATCAGAAAAGATCAGTCTGGTGCTCTAAACATGTCAATTCACTGCAGTAAGAGATATCCCAAAGACTCTTTATCCTGAAAACAATCTGGAAAACAGCAAACAACAGCAGAACTAAAGTAAGTGAGATATCTGGCTTCCATTACAATATAACAATTCAAAAAGAAGTAGGCCTGAGACTCCTAGATATCTCCAATAAACTATAGCAATGCCTGTTTAACACTATAATTTATTTTTCTTTCATAGAATCACAGAATCATAGAATGGCTTGAGTTGCAAGGGAACTCAAAGATCATCAAGTTCCAACACCCTGCCATATGCAGGGCCACCAACCTCCATATCTAATACAAGGCCTTTCCTACTGTATTTTTTTCTATTAATTTTGTATTATTCTGACTTTTTTTTTTTTTAAAAAAAAACAGCCAGATTTGCTGTCTGTTACTATAACAGAGCAAGAAATCTTTTTTTTTTTTTTTTTTTTTTTTCCTCTGAGAAAAACTTGTTGCGTGTACAATGTAGCAGAGCTCTTTCTAACTGCTCAAATTTTCTACAGACTACTAAAGCATAAAGAATACTAAAAAATATGGAAGAAAAATAAGAGAAGGGGTGGAAGAAAAGTCCAAGGTACAACTACTTATAAAGTTGGATGCAGGCAAGATGTGTCCCAGGAAGAATCGATAAAGGCAATCATGTACAATCAACACTAATATGGATTTAAGTCAAATGACTCCAAATCTTAAAATAGAGATGCATTACAGCAGATGGCAGCTTGTAGAAGAAAAGCATAGGTACAAGAAGAACTGTCCTTTAAGAAGATTTAACGGAGGTGCTATTGCCAGGGAGAATAACTTTTTTTTTTTTTTTTCCTTCTAGAATTGAAAGAGGCTTCAGAGAAAATCACAGTCCAAGACAGAAGTTGTAGGGGGTTGTACGAACAAGGTATTTCAGAGATGTTTAAGTGCATTTATATGCAGTTTGACTGAATGAAAAAAAAAAAGGGGGGGGGGGGTTGGGGGGAGGGAGGGCGGGGAGAGGGAGATTCTGAAGGCCTTCTGTTGAGCAGTTCTTTTCTTTTTCTTTATTCTTCCTCCTCCTCCCCCCCCCCCCCCCCCCTCCCTTCTCCCCCCTTCCTTTCACAGTCAATTTGCTGCAAGTTGGATCTTAAAAAGAACATGCTGACATCTAGCAGTGTGGCTAACCTGTTAGGAGCTTTTCAATATTTATACATTGTAACCCCTGATAAGACTTCCTTCTTCTGAATAAAATCCTGCATTTCTCCTTGGGGACATTTTAGAACATTTTTGTAACTTAAATCTGCATTTATCTTTACTTTTTTTCTTTTTCTTTTTCCTTTTTTTTTTTTTTTCTTTTTCTTTCTTTTTTTCTTTCTTTTTTTTTTTTTTCCCAACAGTCAATTTCTTTCTCTTTTTTTCTCCTTTCTTAATGCTTGATATTTCTTCCTCTCATAGAGTTTCATCTGCCAAATCTATTTAGCCTGTTGTTCTCAGTATTTTAATTTTGAACAATATAATGAAATGTCTTTGTTACGATTGGGAAAATCTTAGGGAAGTGACTGTGCCTACCAGCCACCTCCTCTTGGAGCTAAATGAGGGAACAATTAAACAACCCTTTGTTTAGAAGCAGTTGAAACAATAGGAACCACCACCACAAATACAGGTCACATGTAAAATAAATCTGGAGTATGCGGGTGGAAAAATTCACAGTGTTCTGAATCAAATATAACAGTGGATTGGAAAAAGGGAGTGTTGCTTTGTCTGCAGCTGTGCAGAGAAGGGGAGGGAAGAGAAGAGTGAAGGAGCAGATGCAGAAAAAGAAGCGATAGACAAAGTCCAGACAGACAGAAAAGGCTTGAAAACATGGCAATGAGGAAGAGGGAGAAAAAAAAAAAAAAAAAAAAAAAAAAAAGGGGGGGGTAGCAAAAGAGAGGAGCAAATGAAGTTTCTGCCATGGTACATCTGTGTTCAGAAATCAAAAAAAAAAAAAAAAAATCAAATTTTGCCACAATTTCTCTGCTTTGATGGTCTGCTGCTGTTTATATTTGAATCTTGCTGTTTTTTTCAAATTTTATCAGAAAGATGAATGGAAGCATTACCTATTTACATCTCCAAGTGAGTTTTCTTAGACGTGAAGAGAAACAGAAACTTGCAGTCTGGAGTCCAATTACAATTTTGTCATTTTGTGTCATTTTTGCTGCTTTTCGTTCTTCTTCTGATGAATTATTATTATTAATAATACAAATTGAAAAATTGTTCACTTTTGTCCCTGGGAAAATAATTTCGTATTAGTTTTTGACAACCAGCTGGTATTCAGTTTTAGCTGATATGTATTGTATTCCTTTTACTGTACTGAACTTGCATAATTTATTATATTGAATTTGCATTAAAAGACAGAGAGAGATAAAGAAAAGCAAAGAAAAGCAAAGAAGCAAAAAGTTTTCCAACAAAACAGAGAGAAGAGTTCAATGATTATTGAGAATCTCTGAGAGTTACTCAGCAGTCTTCTTTTAAGCAGTTAGCATTTGCTCTTAAAAAGCAAATGTCAGCCTAGAACATTGAGAACTGAGCAAAACCTTTTATCCATCCTATCTTCAAATTGAGTTTCTTGTTTTTTTCCAGGATGTTTTTAATAGAAATTTTGAGAGAAGAAAGTGGGTTTTTTTGTTTGTTTGTTTTTTTATTCCTCAAATAGGAAAAAGAATAAAAATAAAAATAAATAAATAAAAGCCCTAAGCACCGAGGATTAGAAACAAAAGCATTTTATTTCAGCCTTTTTTTTTTTTTTTTCCTGCTTCCTACTTTCCTCTCAAATGTAGGGCCACGGGGAATGGAAAGTGAGAGATAGTAAATATTAGGAAAGCAACAGTAGAAAGAAACGAAGGGAAGAGGTTCATATCCTTTTTATTTGACTTTCAGCAACATCATAGAGAATGTCACACTCTTGACATCACACAGCCCAAAACCACAGGCAAGCCTAAAACCATGATATTAAACACTAAAAAGACACCAAGGGTGAAGAAACAGATGCAGTATTTTATTTAATCATTATAAAATGCTCAAATACAGGATAAATGCACTTCATAAGAGTACGGCTGATAGAGGGAATACCGAACACTGAGTGCAAACTCAGTGGACTCTGCCTGGTGTTTTTGGGCCAAGAGTGGATATGTAAGAGGCAGAGCCTATACAAGAGGATTGCCTTCTTTTGCATTTAAACGGCTTCTTAATAGCCCCCTTTGTGTAGGGTGGAATCAATGTCTCAATTTCTTTCAGACCTTCAGGCAAATGTTTGTGGTGCTACATCTGTCACCACCTTGTTCATGGGGGCAGGAGTGGGGGTCCACAGGGATATGCTTGTTCTGCAAAGGAACCATTTGCTACAGCTACAACTCTGAAATGAGCAGGAGCTGTGCTTCTATTTCATTGCCTATTTGCCCAGACACTAATTCATAGCACATTCTCTCTCCCCACTCTCCCCTTTATCCATAGCATGATAGATTTATTGGGCTGGGTCTTCATCTGGTGTAAATTGGCATTGCTGCATTGATTCCTGTGGGGCTGTTGATTTATGCCAGCTGAGGATCTGGTCCATTTTCATGATATTCAAATATCAATCCTTGCATCCCCTTTTCCCATCTGTAGGCTTTTTTTCTGTTTTGCCTCTGAGAAGAAAACGCAAATGAGTTAAGGGGCTGTCACCAGCCTGGGGAAGAATTTGCTTTTCTTTCTTTGTGACTAGGATCTCTCCTGTTAATTTCAATGGCAGAACCCTCACAACTTTCTTCAAAACTTGCTACTATGTCCTCCTGAGGATGTCAGTTCCTATTGCAGACTGAAACATTAAGAGGGGAAGTTATTAGCTATTCTCTTTACATACTGCCTTTCTTTATATCTGAATTATTAGAGGGATGAATGCTGGTCATCAAAAGAAATAATGAGTTTTAGAAAGTGAAAATGAAACTGGCAAAAACAAAAGAAATCTGATCTTGGCAGAGGGGTCCACAGAGAAGAGGAACAAAGAGGTAAAAGATAAAAAAGAAAAATTGAGAACCTAAATGGAAAAAGAAAAGAAAGAAAAGGAGGAAAAAGAAGAAAAGAGAAGAAAAGAGAGATTTAGCTAAGAAAAAGCAAACTCATTCCTCAGCAGAATTGAAAGCAGTCATGATGCAGGCAGAAGGAAGAGATAATCAGATCTTGAAAGACATTTTCCATCCCCTTTGAAGGAATACTATTAATACTGGTCATTAAATCTAAAGCCAAATGCCTAAGTGACTTTGATGGTTCCAGGCTGGACATAGGAGTATGCATTCAAAAGCAAAATGAAACAGAAGCAGAATGTCCAACATCTGCACGGAGCATGGGCAACTCCTTTCTTTCTTCCACCAAAAATTGCAGAGTAGCTGTCAAAATTGTCTACTTCTGAATCAGTGCTGTACATCAGGTGTGTATTTGCTGTGGCAGAACTGCTGCTGGTTGAGAAAGCAGCAAAAGAGCAAGAGAGCAAAGGAAGAATGAGGTGGGGCAGAGAAGAGAAACATCTGCCAAGTATTTTTCTTGCTCTGTCTTTCTTGATTTATAATTGATAAAAATTTGTTACTGCTTTTTTTGGGGGAGTGGAGGGAAGGAGAATCTTTTTGATCACTGTTAATGCAGAGATATTATTTTTTCCCCTCATTCCTCTGTTCTGCTCAAAAAAGAAAAAAAGAAAAAAAGAAAAAAAAAAGCTGAAAGCAGCTAATAATTAATGTGAAGATTTTACCTGTATTACACATCTGCTTTCAACAGTTTAAGTAATTGATTTCCCCAGCTTGAGCCCATGAAGATTCCTATTAATACGTTGCATCTCTAGCTTTAGTTCATTCATATCTGTCTGTCTGCTGACTCAAGAAACAAGAGACGGTTAGATTAGCAGCACTGTAATGGTTAGATCCTCATCTAAGCTCCTGCTTAGCCACAATCATTCTGTACAGCCATGGTCGTTTCACTTTCTCTATTCTGGGTTTATATTTATCTAAAACTTCATTGTATTTTGCTACCTTCTACATGAGTGGTATGAAGGAAGTTCAGGATGGTACCCACGTACCACAGCAGCATCTGAGATACAGCTTCTTTCCAAAATCAGCAAAGATTGCTTCATTTCTGAATAATAAGTGTCATTTGATACTTCTCTGATGGACTTTTTCTTTTTTGAGTGAGGCCAAATGAGATAATGGAAGACACTCTGAAAGTAAAAACACAGACTTTAAAAAGTGTATTATTTTTTGAAGTTGGGCATCACACTCCCTATCTTGATGGCTTTTGCTCTTACCCACTTGGCACTAAGAACCTTTCAAACAGTGGAGCATGAAATTTCTGGTTCTTCCCTAATTCGGTATGATAGAAATTCTTTCTGGAGGGGTATGGATACATAGTTATCTCTGCTCCTGTCTACATATCCCTTGCATGCCACTACCCAGCAGTGAACAGTCATCAGATGTTCATAATAGCATGTGTCATGCTATTAAACTGTAAAACAGAGACTATATATTTTTAAATCTTGGGAGGTTTGTTTGCCTTGGAGAGATAATAGTACACTGCATTTTGTCTAAATAAATGAATTCTGAACCATGTTAAAATTATGGAAATATGCCCGAGTGGCCTCAGGGACACTCAGAGGCAGTAGTAGTCTTTTCTGTGTTCATGGTTCTCCATTATAGCTTATAGTCCTGCTGGGTAATTCAAAAGGGATGTGAATGAATCCTGAGGAGAAGGCTGTTTCTGCTTTTTTTTTTTTTTTTTTTTTTTTTTTTTTTTTCCATAATCTAACAGATACTTCTAGTATCTGAACATACTAATTGATGGAAAACTGTGTGACGTCCTCCTGAGAGTCACTTACCTTGCGTCACAGATGGTCTCCTGGGAGCTGTGGATCGCAGCTGCAGTTCTGTGAAGAAGAGCTAAGTGATCCTCTACCTTAGATGAACTGTGATCAAGACACTCCATAACACAAAGGGAAAGAATCTCAGGACACCTGATACAAGCTTCATAGAATAATGAAACGTGGAATTGAAAAATAGCTAATATAAGTGATGAAAAATACACCCTTAAGACTGTTTGATACTTTCCTTTGAAGATTTCAAATGAATAGAGATAAAAGCTTTTGGAGAAAGTCTGCACTTCTGTATGCGTGATTTTGAAAAATGGATATTTTATTATGGTTTTCATCAAATATCTTCTTAAGAATTGTTGTCTGTATTATATTGTAAAAAAAATCCATAGACCTGTAGTATTTTGAAAGATTTGGAACGGAACAGGTAAAAATAGATGGATTTTGGCAATTAATTTTTTTTTTTTAATTTAAATAAAGCTAGTGCTATTTTTATAACTATAGAACTTGAACATTTTCAGAATTTTAATACTTCAGGCAAAAAAAAAAAAGATTGACAAGGATTTTTCTTCACTAAATACATCTTAATAAATCTACATAGTATAATGAATGAAGTAAATATATATATATATATTCTACCTATTAGTATTTCTGCTTTAAATTAGCCAAAATATCTTTACAAAGACAGACCAGCTTGGCAATCTTTTTGTCATGATAAGGCAACCACCATCAGCCAACAGGAATTCAGATTTTTGGACTTTCTGTTGTTCTATTCCATCCCCATGTTAAACAGTCTATATGCAAATACTATCACTGCATTTCAAACCAATGCATACTGCAGAAAAATGAATTATGCTGATGGCTACATACTTCTTCCTTTCATTTGATAGGTTCAATTCAATTTCATTTTAAGTATTACTGGAGAACCTTTTCACTGGATATCTTAATGGGATGTGAGGTCTTAGCTTGCAAGTAATATATATACATTTTCTACATTTAGTAGAAGCTGATCATCAAGCGAGGCCAATACTCTCTTCTGACTTCTTTGAGATATATGATAAGTTATTATGATGTGTCACTTACTTAATCATACTCAAGGGTGTTAATATTTTGTGACATGTCATGAATGATAAGATGTTATAACTCAGAAGTTACCTTCTGTCACAACTGTCAAGCAAGGCATGAAATCCAGTAAAATTTACTTATCTGCCTACCTAATTTAGAAGCTGATATTTCACTGTGCTTTGTTATAAGGAATCACAGAATTGTAGGGGTTGGAAGGGACCTCTAGAGATCATCGAGACCAACCCCCCTGCCAAAGCAGGTTCCCTACACCAGGTCGCACAGGTAGGCGTCCAGGCAAGACTTGAATATCTCCAGAGAAGGAGACTCCACAACCTCCCTGGGCAGCCTGTTCCAGTTCTCCGTCACCCTCATCGTGAAGAAGTTCTTACGCACATTCGTGCGAAACTTCCTATGCTGCAGCTTATGTCCGTTTCCCCTCGTCCTGTCTCCACGTACCACTGAAAAGAGACTGGCCTCACCGCTATGGCCGCCACACCTCAGATATTTATAAACCTGGATCAGGTCCCCTCTCAGTCCTCTTTTCTCAAGGCTAAACAGACCCAGTTCACTTAGCCTTTCTTCACAGGGGAGATGCTCCAGGCCCTTCACCATCTTTGTGGCCCTCCACTGGACTCTTTCCAAGAGATCCCTGTCTTTTTTGTACTGGGGAGCCCAGAACTGAACACAGTACTCCAGATGAGGCCTTACCAGGGCACAGTAGAGGGGGAGGATCACCTCCCTCAACCTGCTGGACACGCTCTTCTTAATGCACCCCAGAATGCCATTGGCCTTCTTGGCCACAAGGGCACACTGCTGGCTCATGGCCACCCTGTCGTCCACCAGGACGCCCAGGTCCCTCTCTGCAGAGCTCCTCTCCAGCAGCTCATCCCCCAGCCTGTATTGGTGTATGCAATTATTCCTCCCTAGGTGTAAGACCCTACGCTTGCTTTTGTTGAACCTCATCCAGTTTCTTACTGCCCAGCTCTCCAGCCTGTCCAGGTCTCGCTGAATGGCAGCACAGCCTTCAGGCGTGTCAGCCAATCCTCCCAACTTCGGATCATCAGCAAACTTGCTGAAGGTGGCCACTATCCCCTCATCAAGGTCATTGATGAAGATGTTGAACAAGACCAGACCCAGCACAGACCCCTGGGGGACACCACTGGTTACAGGTCTCCAGCCAGACTCTGCACCACCAACGATGACCCTCTGCACTCTGCCAGTCAGACAGTTCTCAGCCCACCTCACTGTCCACTCATCTATCCCACACTTCCTCAGCTTTGTTATAAGGATGTCGTGGGAGACAGTATTAAATGCTCTTGTTGCACTATCCCAAGAATGTATCATGTTAAAAAAACAGAAGGTAAGGAAATCTTGTTCAACTTCTTTACACATCTTTTGTGCATTTGGTCCTGAATTTAGGTGCACTGTTCTATGTACTGAAATATTTTATTCTGTCATTTAGGGGAAAAATCCATTTATCAGAGGAAGAATGATGTCTGCTTCCATACAGTCCTTTTGAAATCAATAGGGTACATGTTCCACTGTAGAGAAGTACAAACATGTGCAATAATATTAGATCTCTGTAAATTATAGAAAAGAAACAAAGATCTTTAAAACAGAAGTGCTACAGAGAGTGACAAAGAAAATGGTTATTCTGCTTCTCAGCAGAAGAATTCTGGAGAACACAATATAATTTTTAAGCATTGGGATAAAAAAATAAAAATAATAATAATAAAAATGTCCATGCAGTGTATAACAAGTGGAACTTCATTGTCACAGACTATACTAGAAATCAAAACTATAAGTTAATTAAAAAATAACTAAATTCATTTCTAAAAACCTAACTTTGTTGGTAAAATTGAACTATTGATAAATTTATTCTGAATCCTACTAAGGCAGTTTCTACAACATTTGAGGATAGCTTCAGACCATGCCAATGGTTGACCTAAACATGGGGTGCACACCCAACAAGAGAGTGGAGAAGCTACTTTTCTTTAAAACCACCACATTCTCTGGATATATTCTGTGCCTGGGTAGGCTGAAAATATATGACATTCTAATGCCCTGCATTAAGAGATTATCAAAGTTGTTATGATCTCAAGGTCATAAGTACATTTTGGATACAAGTTCCTCAGTTCAACATGTAACATTGGAAAACAGCTTTAAGTACATCCAAGTTTGTGTGGAACAGAAATTATAAGCTCTTTGGGAAAGAAATAAAGTTTTGTGACTTATCCAACCTCCTTCCAAGAAACCTGATCCACTTAAATAAGACAAAAATATAATAAAGTTGTACAATTATTCAATGAAAAATAACTCTTTTAAATAGGCCATTGTCACTACCGAGAACTGTGTGTGCCGTAGAAAATATAAGTATTTTGAATTTTAATACTCCTCCATCTCAGAAATAAGGGTGACCTACAAAGTAAACTACATCTGTAATCACGGAGAAGATTCTGAATCCTAAACTAAACAGATAAGTTCCAGAGTGAAGGAAAGGATGTGATACAAAATTAGTGTCATAGAGAGACATGGATTCCTCATATCAATATCTTTAAATGTTTAACCTGTCATCTCTGTTATCCCTCCCAAAAGTAGGGATGCTGACAAATCCCAGCTTTGTTGGATGGATCAGTTAAGATCTGGCATTGTTCAGTTTCTGTAACACTGAATGCCAGGCAAGTTCCTCAGTGGAAACCTCTGAACTACTCTGAGCTACTCACTACTAGCCTCAGTGCTACCTTTCTAGTTGAATAAGGGGAGAACTGCATTGATTAACCAGTAGCTGTGGCCAGTTCAGGAAGATACTTTTTTCTTGCTAAATGGGATAATTTCTTCAACCTGCATAACATCTCTAGAAAAAGAAAGCTTCTTTAAAGACAGAATGCTCTTCTAACTTTTGGACATGGCTTTTACCCTTCCTACAGGTCAAACAGAAGTCTCAAGGATGTATGTTTTTTTTTCCAGTCTGTCAGGGCATTAGGATTATTTGATACCACATTTTCTGGCCTACACCCATCTCTGTTCCAAATACATAAAGAATAATAGAAGGAGGTCAGGGGCCAATTATTCTAATTAGTCACCAAGGTCAGAACAAGAAGTAATGGGACGAAGTTGCAACAAAGAGGAAATTTAAGTTAATGATTAAGACAAACTTTATAACTATTAGGATAGCTAGAGCCATGGAACAAACTGCCAAGGGAGGTCACAGAACCACTTTCACTTAGAAGTTTTGAAGGGCGGACTTATAATCAGTCTAACAGTAATGGCTTAAAGAAAATGAATTCAGTCTTGCTGTGAAGCACAAGCACAAGATATGCCACCCACTAGGGTCCTTCTTCCAGCCCTAATAATTCAGTGCTGAATCTACAGACAAAATTAATTCTCTGTTCTTATAGCAAAGAAGGTTGAAGAGAGAAAGGTGCTGATGTATATCTTGACTAACACTCTGCTAATATTCTCAGCCACTGAAGCCGGGAGATTTTAAAGAATATTAACAATGATTTCACCCAATACTTATCACTTTTCAACCAGCATCTCAAACCTCATTACAGGCTATGTGAAGCTCAATTAACCTATCAAGCTTCACAACAGGAACATGTTTTGCTCAGGTGATTATTGTGACAAAAGTAGTTATATCATGAGACTTAAGGATTTATTTCTAAGTTATAATACAAATCTTGAAGCAGTGCTAAATTTAGGACTGGAAACAAAACAACAGAAAAAAAAAAAAAAAAAAAAATCCGAGTATAAAATAGGCAACATAGATGCTACCTTGAAAGCAGATAGACCATTAATGGTGTGTTGTTAGTTCTCTGGATTGTGTCCCCATGGCTAGCTGAATGGAGCTTGGTGGGTAATGCAAGAAGGAGAATTTCTCACACTAACTGACATTGCTGGCAGTGTAATTTCTTTAGAAATGTGGATGAAGGAAAACTTCTTTCCACAAAGCAATCCCTGGGAGTTCCTTACATTAATTCCTACATGAAGTCCAAATTGTATGTTTGAAGTCTAGCAATCCATTTTAAAAACACCCAGAGATGGAAAATTACTGCCTGCTTTAGTAAATAGTTCCTGTGGTTAATCATCTTGCTGTTTAAGTCTACGCTTTATTTTCAGTTTGAATTTCTGTAGCTTTAACATCCAACCTTTGAACAATACTGCAGCTTTGTCCACAATGCTCTTTTCGTAGGTACTTACAGACTAATCAAATCTCCACATGTGTTTTACCTCTGCCAAGCCAAATCAAATGAAATACTGAATTCATACAGGGAGACATAAAAATAATTTATGTCTGAACACTGCAATGAAAAAAGATTTAAAAAAAAGGAGTCTGGAAGAGCAGCAGTTATAGCCATGCTTAAAAAATGGGTCACTACCTCCTTGTGTTATCCTTCTGTTTGTATAGTCAGCTTTAATCCTTTTTCACCTCTGGATTTTTAACAGAACACTTATTCCCTGTTGTTCACTTACACCCAACTTACCAAGCAATCTAGAAAGCTCTAAATTACGTATTTTGCTCATTATTTACTACTCTTCCCAAATTTATGTCAGCTGAAAATGCTCTTTAAAAAAAAAATAAGGTAAATAAAATAAATATAAATATAAATATATATATATACATATATATTTATATATATATTTAATGCAGGTCCTTGTTATTAAACTACTTAATGATAATAGCTATGAGCCATCACCTCTCTGGAATTCCACTCTGAAATGAGTTTCTGAGAGCCAAATGTTCATTTTATGTGATATTTTGGGATCCAGTACTCAGTATATTTTCATCTTTGCAAAGTAAGCTATATTAATTATTATAACAAGCACTACCAACTCCCTCCTCCCCTTCTTAGACTGCTCTTCCTCTTCTTGTAAGAGTTCTTACAATCATTCCTCAGACAGAACTTCGAAGTTTTGTTTTGCTTTCTATAATATCAGTCTTTCCAAAATATAATGACAGAAGCACTGAAAATGGAGTTTAGTCCACTTCACAATGTTTGAACTTAATTTTTTTTTTATATATATATATATATATATATAAAATTATGTGGGCTGTTTTATACACCTTTCCAGATGTCTTTAAACGCTTTTAGTTTTCCAGAAAAAAATCAAGCACAGTTCAGAATTATGAAATATGTCAAAGGATAGCTTTATTGTAGCTAGTTCATAGCAGCAGCAAAAAACAGGGAAACACTGTATACCAGCAATAACAGTTCTGGTAGGCATTAAGGCTAGCAAATAGAAAGGCAAGGTCTGGAAAGTACAGGCCATCTTAAGAGCAGAATAGGCAGAAACTGCTCCCTTCTCTGTCATTGTAAAAGTTCTTATCCTCTTACGGTCAGTTCAATTACACCAAAAGTATGCTGCAGCCTTAGATCAGAAAAAAAAAAAAAAAAAAAAGATAGATACAGCAACCCTTTGAACAGAACAATTATATCAAACTTAAGAGACTGGACACCAATCAGCAATGTGACAACTGAATCCATTGTTGCAGACAAAATGCTGTAGTAAATGCTCAAGAGACAGGACAGGGAAAGGGGTGGGGAGGAGGAAGAGAAAAAAAAAAAAAGAGATATTAAATTTGATCATATTAGGATTGATTTAAAGATTGTTTGGGAGCTACTTTCATTTTCATTTTAATATTATTAGGAGATAGCAGCATGTAACAGGCTTTGACACTGAATGCTATGCTTTGCATCGGTTGCAGAAGTTGCCTGAGGATGCAGGGGGGAGAGGGGAGGAATTGATCAGATTCTTTCTTTTTCATATGAGAGGGAAAAAGTTGTGTGACATTTACAAAGTCATCTATCACCTGAACAATGGGCTGGAAGACAAGTTTCTACACTTCATGTTTTATATCTTTTTTTCTTTCTTTTTTTTTTTTTTTTTTTTCCCTAACTTATACACATCCATTTTTATTGGCCTGAGGTTAAAGGAAAAACTATTTACTTCCAGAGATGAAAATCAGTTTCTTCTATTTATCCATCTACTGTTTGTCTCTCTCCCCATTCATTCATTCCTCAATTGTACTCTCTCCATATCAAACCCATTGTCTGTAGGTTTTCAAATGAAAACATGTACTGCTACCTGCACTGTTCCTAGCCAATCAGTCTCAAATAAAACCTTGTCAATAAGTGTTAAAATATTTTGAAACTAATTCCAATAATAGAATTTGAGATTTATGACCTGTCTTTTTTGGGGGGGGAGTTTTTTTTCTTTTTGGTGAAAAATATATCAGAGAGAGAGACACGAAATGTATCAACTAGAGTTAAATCATAATGCTATGCTCTTCATGAACTACTATGAAGACCGCTGTATAAGATATCTAATATCATTTGGAGTTGACTGTAAGATTTTAAGGATGATTTATTTTATTTTATTTTATTTTATTTTATTTTATTTTATTTTATTTTATTTTATTAATTTTATTATTTTGCTATTTTATTTCATTTATTTTCAGTTGCTGATCTGTTTTCAACCATTTCATCCTAAATTCCAGGACAGACTACCCAGTGAGTCAGTATTAAAGGCCAATCACTACCAGAAGGGGAGAAGAGTTGATTAAGGATGCTAGTGGATGTCTGTGATAGGTCAATCAGAGCAGAGGATTAAGGAGAACAAAAAATGTTGGGGAATTAGCACAAGTGTGAGGTTTGTGTCTAACTATCAAAGATTTCAAGGGCTTCAGTATGCTTTAATTTGCTATCCTTCTTGCCTTCTTAAAGTAGAAAATTCAAAGGATCTGGAAAGAAAATTTCACCTGTTCCACTATTTGAATGTTGGAGAGAGTAGAGATGGATGGAGAAGAGAATCTGGAATGGAACATCACTTTCTCTGACTTCTCTGTGGTAAATAAATATTTGGGAGTGGATCCCACAAGTATTGAAATGCGTGTAGTTGAAAGTTTCTGGATGATATAATCTCTCTTTTCCTCAAATATGGCATCTAGGATATCAGATACACTCATGCTCTTTCACATGAGCTGTTCTACAATGGATTCTTGCTCTAAATGTGGAACAGCTTTGCTGATAAAACTGCACATGGCAAGCAGGATAAGAAATCAGTAGATTTAAGGATAGATGGTACATTGCCAGTCATTTTCCACCCTGAGGGAACATGCATGTTTCTGTTAAAGTCAAACAACTTCCCTGAAGGAACTCACATCTCATTTTCTCATGGAAATCACAGGTCTCATCAGTACAGTAATTCAGTATGTCTCAAATATTTAAGATTAGGCAGGACAGCTATAATCTTTTTCTTCCTTCCTAGAGCAGAGATATCATTTGATTTGCCAAGCTGTGTCTGTGGTTCCTCTGCAGGTGCTTATCTGAAAAAATTAAAGAGAGTTGTGTTTGATACTTGGATTTGAAAGTGTTTTTTTGAAAGAGCTGGCCCTCCTAAAAATGCAGTGTAATTTGAGAGAAGTCACTGGTCAAACTAAAAGTGAATAAAGGTATATTTCATATCGTCACTAGTGGATAACTTCTTTCATTGTATCTCCTTAACCCAATATCTATGGATCATAGAGAACAGAATTCAAGATGTGAGCCATTGATTTCAGATGCTGTCAAGATTTATTTATTTATTCCAAGCTGGTATAACTTGTAGACTTCTTCACATGAGTGTGGCTTGCTCTGAAATAGAGAAGCCAGAACCATGCATCTCAAATTCTCCCTCTCTACTCTGCCCTGGAGTACTGCGTCCAGTTCTGGGCCCCTCAGTTCAAGAAGGACAGGGAGCTGCTTGAGAGTCCAGTGCAGAGCCACAAAAATGATTAAGGGAGTAGAGTATCTCTCCTACAAGGTAAGGCTGAGGGAGCGGGGTCTCTTAAGCTTGGAGAGGAGACTGAGAGGTGACCTCATTAGTGTTTATAACTATGAAAGAATGAGTGTCATGAGGATGGAGCCAGACTCTTTGCGGTGACATCTAAAGATAGGATCAAGGGCAATGGGTGCAAGCTGAAACATAGGAAGTTCCACATAAATATAAGAAAAAACTTCACGGTGAGGATGACAAAACACTGGAACAGGCTGCCTAGAGAGGTTGTGGGATCTCTTTCACTGGAGACATTCAAAGCCCACATGGATGCGTTCCTGTGTGACCTAATCTAGGTGTTTCTGCTCCAGCAGAGGGATTGGACTAGATTATCTTTCAAGTTCCCTTCCAATCCCTGACATTCTGTGATTCTGTGAAACCACTGCAAAAAAAGAGTGCAGCATATTCTGCCTGATTTCTGAATAAAAAAAAGTTTTTCCCATTCTGACTTTGAAACAGGAGTGTTGATGCTTTACTTGCCTGCTTTTAGTAAAGACCAAGCTGTTTAAGGCCTAGTTGAATTGACAAGTACCTTGGAAGTCTTTATGCAGTAAATTGTTAATATTTTCTTTTTCTGCATTTTCGAGCTCTAACACCTGTGATCACAGCTCTGAGAAATGCCTCTACTGAAAAGTCTGGACATCTAATACTAATTCCACTGAACTGTTACACTGCTAGCTACTTCAGTGTCACACTAGCTTGTAATCTCTGATTTAGGCACCTTCAGTAATTCTTTTTTAATTACAGTATTTGCAGATCAGTTCTGTGATCAGTATAAATCCAAGTTAGTGATAAGACACATGCCCTTAGCTGAACTGAGTTCTGGGCAGTACACTTTTATTCAAGCATCATCAATGCAGGAGTAACTACAGAAAGCACATGTTCTTATAGTCCAAACTGCAGCCTACTTATCCGAGTACATTCTTAGAAGAGTCAATCCCTTTATGTTTACATTTCATATGACATCTTTCCCACCAGTTCCCTTTGCCTCTGCACTGAAATATTAGCAAAATTAGCTAATATGTTCTCCATCAAAATTCATTACAAACCTCATCTGCATATAGATTCGAGAAAACATAATAATTTCTTTTTCTAACATTTAATTTATATCTAGTAGAAATTTTTGTCATACTGCTAAGTATAGTAAATACTATTCAAACTAACTTTTTACAGCTCTGGTTCAAGTCTGTTGCATGAGTACATTAAAGAACAGGGTAAGAGTTACACTAGCAAAAGCAAAACCAGCCTTGCCAGTAAGCCTGGTTCCTAAGAGCAGCCTCAAGCCAGCTGTTATGTCTGGCTTATCATGAGCCACTGCCTTTGATCAGAAAAGAGGAGCCAAGTTATGCTGAGGTTTATTAATTGCAGGTGTAACATCCAAGTGGCTATCCCCAGAGGAACTTCACAGCCTGTGGTGACACCACTGGGATTACAGCAGCAATACACACGGCTTGCCACCTTTCAAAGTCATCATGTAAATACCAAGTTTCATTTCCAGTAATGACACTGCAGGTAGATTGCTAAAATGGGTTATCCACGCAGGAGGACCAGTAGGTGTTTATAGCTTTCCATCTCTGTTTCTTGCCTGTGTTTCTCATGCTCTTTTATCATGGCTACACACTTTCCATTTGCTGCTTCTCCCTGTAGTACAAATCTCTTTCCTCAATTTACTCCCTTGAACCTCATTTTCTGCTATTTTAACTTCTACTCTTAGCACTATCTATGCTTCGTCAATAAATCTCTCCTACTCATTTATCTCCCTGTGAATCTCAGTTCCTATTTCTATCACTTTTGCTCTCTACCAAGAAGCCCTTTCTGTGTTTGACATCCCAGCACACTTAATCACAATATGGAATAGGGAGATGCTTTCCTTCAGTATGGCTGGCAAGAGCAGAGAAAAAAAATTGTTGCCAACTATGGCAATGAATAAACCTTTCCAATGATCATTATCATGATGAAGTGATACATTTAACACATCCCAGAGGTCCTAACCCACTTCAGAACATTATTAAAGACATGGTGAAATTGAAGGTGGCACTTGGGTTGTCAGATTCAAATTCTCTCCAATCTTGGGGGATTTTTTAATAAAAGTAAACAGCTAAATCTGCATGTTTCTGCAATGTACCAACACTGTCTCCTTCCTCAACAAGATATCATTTCATTTGGACCTACAGGAGACATAAAAAGACAGCTACAAATTGAATAGCTCCTGAACTAAACATGTCATTATAACTAGTATATTCAGTTTCACTCTCACTTTAAATTATACAGGTTTATGTAGCTCAGTTCCAGATCAATTCCATCTTATGTATGCTTTGAAACTCACTATACATGATTTTGTAAGGTAAAGACAGCATGGAACTGGGCTCTATGTTACAAAAACTAGATATGCACTTGTGTATAAGAGTGTTTCTCTTTCATCATCACTCTGGCCTGGAAAGACTTGGCCAAACATACTACATTTAGGAAAAATGTGTTGGATATTGCCTTCTCAGTCAAAAGCTCCAGGAAATTTTTGATAGATGTTGTGTTTGACTCAGTTCAATTTGGTCAGTATGCCATTTTCAGTACTCACAACTGTTTCTTTTAGATGCACAACAAAACAAAACAAAACAATAGTAACTTCAGTGAACACAATTAGTATTTATTAAAGAAATTTTATTTATTATCTGACACATTTGTAAATAAATAGTGTAACTATGTAATTTTGGCATATCACAGTGCTGTAATCTGTCAAATTGACAAAATGTCTACTGTGGAGAGAATTAGACTTGTTTTCACTTACTGTGAAAAATCAGAAATCACTTATTTACACTAGTCAAAAGTTACAAAAAGGAGGAAAATTGGAAGTTACAAGAAGGATCCACACCTGGCTCTTTTATGATAAAAGGCATTTTGTATGTATGAAATATGAAATATTGACATTACTGCAATATGCAGAACCAAATGTGTTTTAAAAGTAGTACATTTATCTAATAAATGTAAGTTGAAATCTACATAAAGAGGATTCTCTACTTTCCTAGATCCAGTTTTGTCTCCTTTGTTTACCAGAAACTGAACTGGCCTGAAACCCTGTGCAATAATCAGAGACATCTAGTGGATGACTGATAAACTGCAGATAAACATGTAAGTATGCAGTGCTTTCATAATCACCAAAGATACATAAAATGAAATACTTCAGTTCTCTCGATGTTTTAGGGATCCCATTCTCCCAGTCTTTCCAAGCAATGTAGCAGAGTTTTGTTTCTTTGAAATAAACCTTTCCCTACTCACCAAGCTTTAGCTGACACTTCATAGCTTCTTTCCTACAATTCTCTTAGGGAATAGTTTATGTCTCCACTTCTGCTTTATCGGTCTATGCTTTGTCTAGAATATTCCTGTCTAATCACTCAAAATGGATTGCAGAAAAGAAACAATTAGGATTAAAAAAAAAGCTGCACTGAAACAGCTGATGCATATTTTCTAAGGTAACTCCTATAAAATACCTTTTCTTTCCTATTTTATTTTATTTCAATTCCTTTGAAATTCTCCTGCCATTATACTGCTGATGAGAAACACAGAAATAAACTTTTTCTTTCTCTATTTTTATTTATCTACATTTTTCCTCATGGAAAATTGCCCATGTTTGCCATCCATTTATGGGTCCTGAAATCTACTTTTTAAAAAGTAATGTATCGCCTACGTCCAGGAGACTAGTTGACAATACAAACATATAAACCACATATATAATTAACTCTAAGCTTTCCATTTGTCAGTTGTAATTGGCATTTTCCCTGCAGGAAATAGATCTATAGCTGTACCTGTTTAATTTTAGATTGAACATACTTTTGTCTACAAATAAGAAATGAATGTATTCAATTTGTAGTTCCGGAAGAAAACAAAACAACAACACCAACATCAAGAAGTAGTTAAAAAAAAAAAAAAAAGGAATTCTCTCTTTTTTCTTTTTTTTTTCCTTCCTAAAAAATTCCTTTTGCAAGAGAGATGAAACAGGAAAAACATGTGACCCCTTTCTGCATGAGAGGAAAAATAAGACTGAACCTTGAAAGTAGTGCCCCCAGGGAAGAGAAACTCCTCGTGTGAAGCAGCTGGCGCTGGCACACTGCAAGTTTCAGTCCAGACAAATCCCCACTTTCCCTCAAAGCAAACAAACTCCAAAATCACTCAGAACAAACACACTCCAGTCCAAAGCCAGTCAAGACAGCAAGCAAATACACTCCAGAAAACATTAAGCAATTAGAGTCCTGAACTCAGTTTAAACACAGGCACAGGAGATCAGCAAACACTCCCTTCCCCTTCTGAAAAACAAACACAGTAGGTCGGCGCACTGCTCTCCCTGGCACTGCTGGCCCAGCTCCCCACAGGAAGGAGAGCCATATCTCCCCGTCCAGTATTGCTCTCAATGTTCCCTTCCTGACCAGGACAGGGAACACTGATTTAACCTTGCTAATGAGAGTTCTTTGTGTTTTTTTTGTTTTGTTTTGTTTTGTTTTGTTTTGTTTTTTTTTTTTCTATTATTATAATTAGGATTTTATTTGAGTGGGAGCTAAGAAACAGCTCTGCAAAAGAAGGACCTGGGGTAAGCCCTGGTAGGTGAGCTGATCATGAGCTAGCAGGTGTGTGCCTTTGCAGACAAAAAGACCAACTGCATTTAGGCAGAGCACTCCCAGAAGATCAGGGGAGATGATCCATCCCCTGCTCAGCACTGAAGAAACACATCCACAGTGCTATGCCCAGTGCTGGGCTTCCCAGCACAAGACAGATGTAGATAGACCAGAGGTCTAGAGCTTAGCAAAAGATCATGATAATCAAGGGTCTGGAGAACAAGATGCTGGTGGAGCAGATTCTGATCTCCTTGTGGAGAAAGCAAGTAAGGCCTTGTTTATTCATTGTTTCACTACGTCATGGAGACTTAGAAAAATATGGATCCATGTTATCCTCAGAGCTGTCCACTGACAGGATGAGAAATAGTAGGCAGCAAGCTGAACTTAACAAATACAGAGGGAAAAATGTAATAAGGGGGTTCAAACAGTGAAACAGATCTGAAGAAGGGTTGAGGTTTCTACATTCTTGACAACATTTATAAACTGCTTGCATAAGGCCCTGACATCTAATGTAGCTTTGAAGTCTTCTCTGCTTGGGGGGATTTTGAAATAGGTGGATTACAGCGTTCCTTTAAAACACCAGTTATTATCTGGTGATTCCATGATTACTGTAAATGTTATTGTTAATATAAAGAATTACAGAGGAGAAATTAAGAAACAGCACTGTAGGGACTCCAAAGGCACAATAATGCCAGTAAGACATAATACATGACAGACAGAAGCTTTATTAACTATTATCATATTGAGAGAACATTTGGACACCATCTACTGCTTTGCTCACTTGTTCTTTTTCACATGATGTTAGGACTCTGCTTCTATAGCACTGCAGAAACAAAGAAAGAGATGACAAAATGGTCCTGGGCAATGCTCTAGGGAACCCTACTTGAGCAGAGGGGTAAACCAGATAACCTCGCAGTTTAGATTCCACCAACCAGAAATCACTCAGATGTTAATAAAGCTAGGTATCCATCTTCAGGAAAGATAAATTCTCAATTTATCTCTCACAGCTCAAAGTTACCTTATTTTCTTAAATTGGGCACTGTATATGAGTTGTAGCAGAGAACTCAGCTAAGAAGGAAATCTGTGGTCTCCACCTTCCTTAGAGTGAAAAGGTCCAAATTTTTCTTCTCTTTTGGAAGAATTACTGTCATCCAAAAGAAATATTCTGATAGCCAGGTACGTGGGATATGTGAGTTTGAGCACTCTCAAGCTGAAGAAGGCATTTCAGTGAAGGAAAGCTGCAAAGCCACTAAAGGTTTTCATAAGAAATCACAACAGATTCAGCTTTCATTTTAATCAAAACAGTGTTTGTCACTCAGAGAGGAAGAGATGGATGCTTACAGTAATCCAGGCCTAGTATTCTGAAGGCATGGAGACGACTTTCCAGGTAAGTACTTCCTTCTTATATTCCTTTGTCTTCCTGTATGTCAGTCCTTTCTCATTGTTTTGACTTTCTGTTCTGTTCATCTCAACAAGTCCTACGTAGGAAGCCCAAATACTTGTCTGTAGATTCTGCATAACCTCTAATTCCAAACTGAGGAGATGTGTTCAACAAAAAATATGGAAATATGTAAGTCTCTACATGCTCTGCCTAACATGTGCCCAAAGTCTTGTGAAGTCTGCAGCTCATTTCTGGAGTTGAACATATGTTTGAACAGTTTCTTCATCAGGATAAATAAGAGTACTTGTCTTCAGAATTTCCTTTCTCCATGCTGAATAACTGGTAAGCTCAATAAATAAGGAAGGGAAAGGCCAAGAAAAATGCAAAAGATAGCAATGAAGGTTTCCTCAGTCTGTCTACTACTCTGCTGCAATTCCTTCTTCATGTTCCAGATCAAACTTTCTGAAGAGAAACTTAACAGAAAAAAATGTGTTGTACACAGGCAGCACTAGCATTATGAGAACTTATCTGCTGGATGTTAAAGGCTTCATCTTCTAGTAACATATTGAGCACAGAACTGTTGTGCACTTGCAATGGAAGCTTCCAGCCTTGTTAACTGAAATTTTTCTGTTGTCCTATAAGAAACATACATTTCTCATGAAAACAGGAAGAAAAGGATTTGATTTTACTAATTTTTTATTCTCTGATTAAACACATTACAGGACCATACTTCTACTGAAGTTTGTAAAAGTACCTTTTGCAGTATAAATCCTGTAGGATCAGCCACTGAGACTGAAGAAGAAATCTTTCATTTTTCTAAATTCCTTTTCTCTGAGCTTTTTGCAGGCTTCTGAAAATCTGTGATTTGACTAAGCCCAGTTAAGTGAACATTCACAGAGCTTTTATACCAGGTTTAGTCAATACTTCTCTCATCTAAGGGCTATTTGTACAATCCTTTCACATGTGAGTAAACATATTTAACAGGAGTTTGTGTTTGCAGGACTACTTCTAGAGATATATCTTCATCATATTTTGAAATGCATAACCTGAGATAAGGCAGAAGGTGCAGATCGTCTCTAAACCAGGAGACAAGGAACCATTGTAGCTGTTACGCTCTTAAAAAGGCCTTATAAACCTGAGAAGTATGATTCTGCAGCTTCCTGCCAGCTCCCCACATCCATCTATATCTTCGAGCAGAAGATCATGTGGTTAAACATTGACATCTCAATCAAATGGGCAATCTACTTTATTACAACTTGTTACGCACGGAAGCAGAATTTGCTTACCTGTTTTTTTCCTTCACAATGTGGAGGTTGGTGGCCCTGCCTGTGGCAGGGGGTTGGAGATTCATGATCCTTGAGGTCCTTTCCAACCTGGGCCATTCTGTAATTTTGTGATTTCAAATTCATTTCAGTCGAAGAATATTCACATGAAAATTTTCAAAGAAAAACTGACATATGAACTGAAGAATCTATCTGAATGAGATCATCCTTTTCATGTCCTGGATGGTAGTTCTAGTGTCCACAAAAAGTACAGAGATTCATAAAAATAACCATGGGTTAGTTCCCAACAACAAATCAACATCCCTAATGAATTTAGATGTTCCTTCTTGTGTTTTTAACAGATAAATTAATTTCTCTAACAGCAATGCCAAAGAAACCTTTGGGAAGAGATATTCTGATGTGGTTCATACACGTATCACATTTATACAAGCAAATATTCATGCAGGGAAAAACAGTGCAAAGTGTGAGTTGCAGTTATAGTGTATGTTATTTCCTTAAAGAAATTTGGATGACTTGTGTGTGGTAGTTACTGTCAGGTACCAGACTGTTAACAGTGTCATTTTACTTGTCATCTAAATCACTTTGACTGGAACATGCTGGAAAACAGGCACTCACTTAACAGTCCTTGCCTCAAAGAATAGACCTCTAGGGCACCTCAGCTATTCCAAAGGATGAAATAAAAGTATAACGAACCTCAAAGATTTTTCACAAAGGAAAGCCAAGGGATGAGAAAGGAGAAGGAAAAAAACACTGCATACTGGGGTTTGTCAGAAAATCTTGGCCATATGTTGAGCTCAGGCTCCTGATCAAGACTGTAGGTAGCTGCCTTCAATCATTTGGTATCTGGTACCCAGGGCCCCTCTTCGGGGGCAGTCTCATACATCTCTTCTTTGAATTAAATGCATGTGGCTATCTTCTTTTAAGGGAGGCGAAGAATGTTTTACCGCACACCTATTTTCTGATCTCTCACTAGTGATGACATTCTCCAGGAGCCTAAAATCATTTCCAGTACTCTGGCAGAATATTGTTTTCAACAGGGAGTAGTTCAAGCGTCACATGTTGGGAGAAACTTAATTAGCATTCTGCCTTCCACAAAATGATACGAGTGAGGTTGGTTTGGTATTCTACCAAATGGCTATTTACATCAAAAACAATCCCCTTTTGCTGAAAATGTTTACTTTTATATATCTGTGCTGTTGGGGAAAGGGAATACAAATAAAAATCATATATTTAAAAAAAAAAAAAATAATTAACAACATTAAAAAAATAGTAAATTCAATTATTTATCTTGCTATTCCAAACATTTTATAGTTTTGAAAACTATATTTTCTTTGTACTTTACATTTAAAAGAAAGGAAAATGGGATTTATTACATGAAACACCAAAATCCAAAAGAACAAACAAAAAGATTTTATTCAGTTTGGAGCAGAAGGAAGTGATTATGTCAGGAATTTAGAGGATATTTTTAAACAAAAACTTGTGATGATCAATGATAGTTTCGGTTATCTTTAGATTTTTTTATATATGTGTGTAGAATGTTAATTAACTATGTTTGTTTATTTTTGTTATTTTTGTCTGTACTGACTGGGAGAATAAATTTTGCTTAATGTTTCACTCATTTTTTTGTCTGCTATGTCTTAGGTTTGCAGTGGTAGTGCCTTTCTTGGTTTGACTCCAGTTAGTGCAGTTACCATCATGTTTAGAATTGACATATAAGAACCCCACCGTGCTACATGATGTACAAGGACTGAATCAAAAAATACAGTCCCTGAGGCAGGAGAACACAGGAAAGAAAGAAAAAGGAAAAGAAAAGATGAGAAAAGAAGAGAAAAGAAGAGAAAAGGAAAGAAAAGGAAGGAAAAGAGAAAAGAGGAAGAGAGGAGAAGTAAGGGGAAGAAAGGGGAAGAAAGGAGAAAAAAAGGAAAAAAAGGGAAAAAAAAGTAAAAAAGAACAGCATACATTTATTGATATGACAGATTACAGTCTCATTTAGCTCTCACACCAATGCATTTCTGGTATTAAAAATACTGTTTGAAATACTCCATCCTAAGAAAAATACTACATTGGGTGGCAAATCTAAATTTTGCTTGTGATGCACAAACACTTTTGCTGTATTTCATGGTTCACATCCCCGGAAAGAATGGATTGGTATGGCCTTAATGGTACAACCCCCATTTATGCCTCACTAGGATCTGGCTGTCAGGTGCTTCTATTAGCATTTGCATTAACCTTGTGGCACACTATTTAACTCAAGCTCGGTGTTCTACAATCCCAGTTTTATTGCCACTGAATCACAAATTCAATTTTCAGTGAGTAGAAATAGCTGAGGTACCACTGCTGGAGTGGTTCTCCAGGATATTCTAGGACATGTTTACACCAATTTATGTTTGGTCTGATTTGTCTACCTTCAGCAGCAACTACAGTTAATGCTCAATGCCAAATTCATGGACTTGTTTTTTCTCCCATCTTTTTAATTCCAATATTAATATGAATTCAAGAGAAAAGATCTATCAAAAACTTGCAAAACAAAAGAACATCTTACAGTGGATTCTGTGTTGATGTGTTTTATAACATACTGAAGGAAAAAAAAAAAAAAATCTTCCTGAACCTCTTCTGGCTTCATTATTCTTTCTTTTTTTTCTCTTTTTGCTTTGAATATCAACTCAGACCCATGATAATGCTTTGCCTCCAGAGGCCAGAAGGGTTAAATTCCTCCCACTCCACTGTCTCTCTTGAAGCTGGAGTTACACTCATCAAGGATCTAGCATGGGGAGGGATGGGTTTCTTAAGACAGCCTGAGGGCTCCAACAGCAGCCTTCGCTTTCAATCACTGTCGAGAGGCACAAGTGGAAATTCATTCAGCGAACAGTTGGAGGTCTTCGCCTGTCCATACAGATGCCTGGCACACAATCCCAAGCACAAACTGGTGGCGTCTCAGCTGGAAATCTGACATTTTGCCGAACTACCATTTGCTCGAGAACTGATAATTAAGCACTCCTTCTCCTTTAAAAAGAAAATAATAATAATAATAATAAAAAGGTAGATAAAAAATTAAGTCAACTCTATTGGTAACCTTGGAGGCTTCCTTTTGTCAAGGTCTCAGGTACATGCCAAAATATATTCTCTTTAGGATCAGTACTGGCTGTACAATTGCCTTTTCTGTTACCTGACTGTATTATTCTGACTGTTTTCATTTGACTTGCCTCTGGGATGCTGTGCTGCTCTGGCAGAGAAATCTGTATGCTGGCAGAGTTCATGAACTCACACTTGCAAGCTGATCTTTGCCCTAAATGTTTCTAAATATTTTGGTGTGTATGTAACATGACAGAATGTGACTTTGCATCGAAAAGCCAAAAAAACACAAAGATGGAGAAACATCTTGCATCCTCTCCTTCCTCCACAACTCCCCCCCTCCTCAATCCTGTCAAGTTTTATTATCCTCAGAAGACAACCAGGTGAGTAATAATATTTAACCAATACTGAGGGAAGGGAGAGGTTTTAATTAATTTCATTACACATTAACAAAGTCCAGCTCATGACTCAGTGGAAGTCTATGCAGTCTTTTGCAGACAGATGGGAACTCATCCTCCCTGTCCTCTGAGCTTGCTGGATAAAATAGAGATGCATTAACACAATTTATTAACTGTTCTGTAGTGCTGCTCAAAATGTGATATCACTGAAGCCTATTCTACACATAATCTAAAGTTGGTTTGGGCTTGGTAAATACAGATTGAAAGCACTGATTTTCATTTCCACTCAGAGAAAAAATAATAATAATAATTTAAAAATGAAAGTATATCTGGACTTTTAACTTAGAGCACCAGACAAACAGTCCCAGTGCTTTCCTGTTTGATCAGATGTCAGCTGGTATCATTCAGTTGTGGTGAGAGCTGAACAAAAACTCCAGTTCTGGGACAGGGAACGAGTCAAATCTAGATTCTAAAATGTCAAGGGGCAAATAACGATATACTTCATAACCTCATGTTAGGAAAGTAATATGTCACAGTTAGAAACCAGAGAAGAGAGTCTGTCCTTTGAATTCACCTGGCATATTTGTGTCACACTGGACGTCTTTACCTACAGATGAGCTTGTTTCACTGATTACAGACTTTTTTCTACCTGTTGTTCTACTTCATAAAATCATAGAATGGTTTGGATTGGAAGGGACATCAAAAATCATTTAGTCCAAGCTCCCTGTCATGGGCTGGGTTGCCAACAACTATGTCAAACTGCCCAGGAATCCATCAAGCTTGGCCTTGTATGCCTCTAGGGATGGGGCACTGACAGCTTCTCTGGAAATCTTGTACCAGTGCCTCATCATCCTCTGAGTGAATAATTTCTTCCTAAAATCTAGCCAGAACCTTCCCTTTTTATGTTTAAATCCATTCCCCCTTCTCCTAACTGTGTAAAAAAATTGATCTACTTCCTGCTGGTAAGCTTCTCTCAAGTTCTGGAAGATCGCAATGAGGTCTCCCCAGAGCCTTCTCTTCTCCAAGCTCAACAAGCCCAACTTCCTCAGCCTTTCAACATAGGTCCAGTCCTCTCATCATCCTTGTGGCGCTCCTTGACCCATAACAACAGCTTTCTTGTGCTGAGGGTGCCAAGCCTGGACACAGTATTCCAGATGGGACCTCACAAAGGCAAAGTAGAGGGGAATAATCACTTCCCTCTCCCTGCTGGACACCCCTTTTTTAATGCATCCCAGGACATAGTTGGTCTTCTGGGCTGAAAGCGCACACTGCTGGCTCATGTCCAGCTTCTTGTCCACCAGGAGTTCCAAGTCCTTCTTGTCAGGGATTCTCAAGATCCAGAAGTTCATCTCCCAGTCTGTGCTTATATTTAGGATTGCCCCAACCCAAGTGCAGCACTTTGAACTTGCCCAGGTTGAACCTCATTAGATTCTTGTGGGCCCACTTCTCAAGCCTGCTCTGGTCCCACTGGATAACATCCCTTCCTTCTATTGTATTGACTAATTGACTACTCCACTCAGCTTAGTGTCATCAATCTTTTTTTTTTTTTTTTAATGTTTTATTTCTTCTACTTGTTCTACTCTGGCTTGTTATTGTTGTCGTTTTTAATTAAACTTCAACAAACAGAAAAGAAAAAATCAAAGAGCATATTTCCTGCAAGGTCATCTTGTTTTGTTTTGTTTTGTTTTTCCAGTATATATACAACTGAATCATACTGCAGCAAGGAGTTATGCTCGTGTTGCTCTGGGATGTAAACTGAAGCAAGTAGAGCTCAGGGATTGAGCAGAGGTACTGGCCTAAAATCACAGAATCATAGAATATCCCAGATTAGTAGGAATAGTATCCCAGATTATCCACAAGGATCATCAAATCCAATTCCACACAAGACCATCCCAAAATCTTGGAATCATAGAATGGCTTGGGTTGGAAGAGACCTCAAAGATCATCTAATTTCAACTCCTCTGCTGCAGGCAGGATTGCCAGCCACTAAATCAGGCATGCTCTCTAGCCCCTTCTTCCCCAGTCTGAACATATACTCAAGATTGCTTATCTTGAGCACAGAATCTCACGCTTGCCCTTTTTCAATGTCCTAGCTAGTTATTACCCAGCCTTCTGATTTTTCAGTATCTCTCTGCAAGGCCTCTCTGTTCTCAAGGCAGTCAACAGCTCCTCCTAATTTCATATTATCTGCTAATTTACTTAGTATGCATTCAAGTTCAGCATCCAGATCATCTGTAAAATCATTGAACAGAACTAGTTGTAAAATGGAGCCACAAGGAATGCCAGTAGTATCTGCCAGCCTGATGTAACCTCAATTACTATAATCTTTTGAGTTTGATAAGAAAATATTTTTAAAGTGCATATTCTGTTTCTTCCCTGTTGTTTAAGAAATATTTATAAGTAAATGTGTACTAAAATGAAGTTTCAGTTATTATTTCCACATCTCTCCTCCAATATTACTGTATTTTTCAATCTGTTTTGTTGCATGCATAAGCCCAAGGGCAAGATAAAAAATCCTGGAGCATTGCAGTACCTCAGTTAAATCCAGAGCACAAATAACTTCATGGTCAAGTTATGAATTCTAGCTTCACAGTCCAACATCATGTCAGGAGACATATAGGGGGGAAAAATAAATAAATAAAACTCCTGTTTCAATGTTTCTCTTTCAGTGCTCTGGTTCTGGACTGGAAGAGGGAAGAAGGTAGATGGCTTCAGACCTATCTAACCTTTTGTCCCTAGACTGCTGCAAAGCCACTGGGCTGAAACAGTTGGATGGTGAGCTGCATTTTTTCGTATTGTGAAGTTTTTCCTCTTCCATTTACACTTCCCTTGGCAGATCAAGCAAGAAGCATTGGAGAGACAGTGCTTCAGGGAGTGTCTCCAATTTCTGGTGCATTCTGGGCTAGAGAAGCTTGTGTACATAATGTGTTCCAGGGCACTGCACCTCCATGTTATCTGGTCGTTAATCAAATCCCTGCTCTTACAGCTCTCCGTGATTAGTCTACTCCCTCATCCAGTATTTCAGAGACTTAACAGAGCTCTCATTAAGGAACAAAGGGATAATGAGGATGAAAAAATAAAGACAAAGGCACATCAGTAAAGAACAAAAGAAAGAGTAGCATTTACGAAAGATACAATGACCTCAGCAGTGATCATCTTTTATTTATTTTTACTTTAAGCCAGCGTTCAGAACAGCACAGAGCACTGAGAGGGACGAGTCCTTCCCCACACTCCCCATACTGCACTGTATGTACACTGGCTAGCTCTCTTTGTCTTTGTGAATATCAATGAGCTACTCTATTCAGTTTTCTTTACACATTACACATTCTCTACATATTACATTCATCTGTGATGTTGCACACACAGAACAAATAGCAACAGTGCACTAAGCCAAACATACCTTTTTAAGTGAGTGCCATTACAGTGTAAGGATTGATTTGCTGGAAGAGGTCTTTCATATAAGCAGACAGAGAAGGAACAACTAGGGTTAACAAGTTTCCACTTTGAACATTTATTTAGAGCGCAATAATCAAATATCCTGTTGCTACCTTTCAGGTCCCAGAAATAGCACATATAAGTTGGCCTTAAACATCGTAGGGATGGGACAAGGAGAGGGTTATATTTATACAGACACTCCCCACATTTTCCTCCACCTATTCCAGGCAAGTGCTTCTAGCAGGTAGCTGTCTCTTTGGATATTAGCCTTCACATGCTCTCATTTTTGTTGTCAGCGCAGGCCTCCAGCAGCCTGCCTCTGGTGATAACCTTGTCAGTTCTCCCTGGATAAGCTGGGAGGGTTGATTTTTGAATAAGAGATACAGTGACACACTCCAGCTTTGTGAGAAATGCTGCTGGTGATGCACAGGAGGCATCCACTTCTCTGCTGCTGAAAATGTCTGTCACCAGTGTCAGAATACTGAGCTTTCAAGAAACACCATCTTTCAGATAAGAACTAAAATAATTAATTGTTTTAACAATAGATTTACTGTCAAAACTAAACTTGGATTAGGCTCTCAACTAATCCTTATAATTCCATCTTGACGCCAAACTAACTTGAGATGTTTGCCATATCTTTCAAATCTCTTAAGGACAGCATGGAGGCTGCCTTTGTTTCTCTCTTTCCAGAAGAAAAAAGAAGATTAAAAGAGTATTTGACTACTTTTGTCTTGAAGAGACTCATACTGGGTATTGAGGGTGCATTTGCAGGGAAATGAAGTAGATTTGCATGACAGATCATTTTCAACATTATCTATGATTCTAGAAGACTTCCACAGGTCAAGTGCAAGTTGAATTGACTTAACAGTAGGACAGTATGTCTTTTATTATTATTATTATTAGATTTTGGAAAGAAAAATAAAATAACTTCTTTTTTTAAGATTCATGACCATTGAATTCCGTAGGACTTGAGAACTGTAGCAAAGAATTTCCAAATATGAGTTCAAACTAATATCATAAAACAAAAATTTTGATTGATTTAATAGTAAATACAATTCCTAAAGAAATTGTGGTGTTAATTTACTCCTGTTTCTTTTCCATTTGGATCCTTTCAAAACATGAAACCTTTATACTAATGCCAGCAGGGAGTGGCATTCATGTGATGCTGACCTTTGTGTAGTCCTGCTACGAAAAGGGACAGATGTAAAATTTTGTTGTGTAAGTCTTGAACTGGATGAGCAAGCACATTTTGCATTAATCGTCAGAAAAATTATGATATTTTTGAAGACATAATCAAGATGTCAGTTCTCTTCTCATGGCTATGCTGTCTTCTTCATAAATTCTGTACCTATCAGATAGAAATCTCTACCATAACATTCATCTGGCTGCAGTTTTCTTCATCTACCTCTACACAAACATGTTACGTAGCCATGCCATGTGCTTTGTGGATCATTTATAATGATAAATCTCAGAGCAGACTTCAAGGCAGCATCATTCACTGTTGTTTAATTCTTCAAAATATTCAAGACAGTGTAAATACACATTTCTTTTCAGTCAAGTGTTAAACCTGCCTCTCCCCTCCCCTCCCCTCCCCTCCCCTCCCTTCCCCTCCCCTCCCCTCCCCACCCCTCCCCTCCCCTCCCCTCCCTCCCCTCCCCTTCCCTCCCCTAACCTTTCTTTTCTTTCCCTAACCTTCCCTTTGCTTTCCTGATAAGAATAAGCTTAGGTATGTCACTGAATAAGGACTGAACCTTTCTTTTCTTTCCCTAACCTTCCCTTTGCTTTCCTGATAAGTATAAGCTTAGGTATGTCACTGAATAAGGACTGTAGAAGACTTGTCATTGCAGAGTAAGGCTTCATAAAAATATTTAGCAATTGGCAGTCATTATTTTACAAACAAATTGTAGGTCAGTCACAAGGATTAAAGGTTATTTCAGAGATTACCATATTTCTTCCTGATTATTTATTTTTGTCATTTTTCTGAAAGCTCAAGCTAACTAGAGATCATTTAGTCTTCCAGGCCTGGGGGGAAATATTCATAGTACATCCCTTTCAAAATATTAAGCGCAAAATTGCATGAAAGCATTTTAATGTAAGAGAAAAAATAATCATTTTTGAGAGGAAGCAATGTTGAATGTGAAAAATCATAACAGTGTTTGTTATTCTGTTGGGTTTCAGAATGTGTAGCCCCTTTACACATATTTGCCATTAAGAATTAATCTAAACTTGTGGTTTGTTCTTTAATTAGTTTTCTAAACATGTAACAAACTAAACTGAATAAATCAAAATGACCTTTAAATTCACAGAATTACAGCCTATTTAAATGACCATAATAAGGTAATAATAACCTAAGCTAATAGTAGTTCTACTTTCTATACTCTATGATTGTCTATGTGATATGTGACATTATTAATTTCAAAATGATGATGATTATTTTTTTTTCCCATGGTATACATTTAATACAGTAGTGGTGTTGTTATTAGGATACTGCTCCAAAAGTAATGCCTCTAATTTTATTAGGTTGGCCCATGACATCAGAGGCAGATGTTCGTAACATGTCAGTAGAGGTTGAGCCTTCCTACCAATATTTCATTAAATGTTGTTATCATGT
Organism: Meleagris gallopavo; assembly: GCF_905368555.1. NCBI lineage: Eukaryota > Metazoa > Chordata > Aves > Galliformes > Phasianidae > Meleagris > Meleagris gallopavo. The sequence continues at coordinate 6,122,724 of NC_139435.1, forward strand.
GATAGATGGCAACAGAGAGGCAGTCTCACAAAATGGCATCTGACACTGAAGTGAATATGAAGAAAAAGTGTGTCACTGAATTTATCTAAGTGGAAAAAATTGCATCCACTGGCATTCATCAGTGCTTGCTGAATGTTTATGAAGATCAGACTGTGTATATGAGCACAGTGATATGGTAAGCACTGCATTACAACAATGACAACAATGACAGTGATTCATCTCCACGTGTGCAGATTTTTACCAGTGAAGGCCTTTGTTAATCACTAGAGTAAAGGCTTAGCTAGTGGTGGTGACTATGTTGGAAAACAGTGTTTTGTAGCTGAGAATTTCCTCTATCATTCCTCCATAATTTTACTCTATTGATTGTTGTTTCTGTGGAAATAAGTAGAAGGCATTACTTTTGGAGCAGCCTACATAAATTTTTCAGTAAAGATACAAACGAAAACTAGTCCCACTTAATGGTGGTTGACATTACATCAAAACAAGTCCAAAAAAAAGGTAAAGAGGGAAAAAGAAAGGGAACAGGAAGGGATGGGGAAAAAAAGGAGGGAGGAGGGGGAGTGTAAGGTTGAGGAGGAGAGAGGGAGAGAGGAGAAGAGGGGAGGGAAACCATACCCACATGGCCATAAGTAAGTGCAAGTGAAAAATAATTCTCTAATTTCATTACATCTGGATCAAGAAAAACAAAGGGAAAGAAAACCTGTACGCAGCAAAGGAGCTTCTATTACTGCATTTCTATAACAGAAGTATTGTGAATCTAGGATAGAAATGTTCCGAATCTAGCAAAATTTTATTGGATGAGATGAGAAAAGAGGAGAGGAAAGGAGAGGAGAGGAGAGGAGAGGAGAGGAGAGGAGAGGAGAGGAGAGGAGAGGAGAGGAGAGGAGAGGAGAGGAGAGGAGAGGAGAGGAGAGGAGAGGAGAGGAGAGGAGAGGAGAGGAAGTATTTTTGTGGTTGTTGTGAATCTAGCAAAATTTTATTGTATTTTTCAAAATATATAATGCCTAATCAAGAACAGAATTTGATGAAGATCTATCTGAGATGATATGGTTATTTATTCTAATAATTATCTGGAAATGCTCTAGCAGTTTTGCATACTTTGTGTTTGTCTTGGACTTAAGTACTCCTTAGACTAATTCTCCTACATGCTATATCTACAGTACAAACATCTCAGCAGAAATGCAGCAAGTACTATAGTGCACAGAAAATTATGTTTTCCATTTCTAGATCTCAGCCAAGCACATTAGCAAGATGTAGAAAGTTGTTGCTCCTGTTCTGTTGTAATCTGTGAATAGATTAATGCAAAGTACAAGTAGTTTGAATCTTAAAATCGTAAAATTATATAAAATCCCAAATCATAAAGGATCCACAAGCATCACCACATCCCGCTCCAGGCCTCCACCCAAAATTCAAATCTATGTCTGGAAACACTGCCAAAAGCCTCTACTTTCCCAATTTTCTGCCTATTTCGGTGACATTTAATTGATAAGATATCAAAAGTTCCTTTGGAGATTTCCTGCAATTTCTCATTTCTTAAGTATCCCAAGGACAAAAATAGGCATTGCCTAAGTATTGGTGAGTACCTCCTGAAGTCTACTACAACTGACACTGCAAATATAACTTACTTTACTAAGAGTGCTGTGGGCAAGTGCATAAAGGCTGAAAGACATGAACAAGTGGTTAGGTGACTGTATATCACATGATCCTATGTCAGCTCATCTGGGATGATTCCTGTGATTTTTGCGCCATAGCAAATCTGAATTATTACACACTAAGCTTTAAAAAAGAGAATTAATTCTACTTACCTTACAGTCTGTCTACATGGATTTGTTATCACAGTTTAGCTTACTTTTTAGCTAATTACATAAATAAATGATTTGTACACCTGGCACACTAGGCCAGATGTTGTTCATATGCATAATAAAGAATTATTTCCTGCCTGCAGAGCTTGCATTTAAGCAAACAAGGCAAAGGGTATTGTTATTCACTATTTTGCAACAAGAGAAGCAGAGATGCATATGACTGAGAGGATGGCTTGTCCCAGTCTGTGAAAAGACAGGGCTGAACACACGTATCAAATGAATGAGTGAAATCAACTTTCTGATTAACAGGAAGCTTTTTCTACTAGAGTGTAGTATTTTTCTTATGTAGATATCCCTGAATCCATATAAAATTTTCATTCCTGATTCCTAACAACAGTCTTCTCCAAGGGATAGAGCATTCAAGGGGGTTTATGGACTCTCTCTTGAGATTTGTTGACCATGTTTCGAAGGGAAAAGGAAGCTCAACACTAACAATGATCACAGCACAAATCTCCTTACAGGTAAACTTGGCATCTGGTAGATTAGTAGGGACGAAGCTCTGAAGTGGCCTTACTCACATTCAGGCTTCAACTTATACAGAATTCAGAAAGACTCAATGTAAATGTTACAATGGACCTTAGTTTACACTCGATGAACATTAAAATTACAAACTTAATTGTCCTTGCCTAAGGTTGCCAATGAAGTCTTTTCCAATTATAAGACAATCCAAGAGGTTTATTTGCTCACTAGTGTACAAGAATCACAGCTAATTAAAAAACACACAAATGAACAACCTGTGCATTAATGTGACTTCTATTTATGCTTATGTAAATCACTAAACAAGCAGAAAGCATAGGAGTTATGAAGAATGTCCAGTAGTCATGAATATATCATGTGATATAGAAATTTTACTTAAGATTCTTTGAATCTTCGTCTTTTCTCTTGAAAGAGAAAATAAATAAATAAATAAATAAATAGTAAAAATATTTCAGCAGAGCTTAAGAACAAAACCAGGAAATGTCTAGAGATACTATGCTAATCATCATTTAACTTAGGGTAAATGATGTTGGGCATGCAATAGATTTAAAAGAATAAGAAATATTCAAAAATCTTTATTTTGCTCTTTCTCTCATCTCAATGCCATCTCATTGCCATCCCACAAATGACATATGCCTAGCAAACATTCACACACATACAGTATAGACTAAGCAGCATGGTCCTTAAACTTGCCACTCATAAGATTACAATCAAACACACATTCACATTTCCTATGCAAATAAACCAAAGGTAGTCATACTACTCTTCACACAGAGCACTGTAACAAATATTTAGAAGAGGGTTTTCTCCTCAATGCATAATTCCAGACATTTGTATTTATTTGATTGGTTCCTTTATTTTTCTTCTTTTTTTTTTTTCTTTAGTTTTCTTCCTTTTAGCTGAGTGTCTATCTGCATACAGGAGCTTATGCTGATGAATTCTATTGGGTAGAATAAAGAAAAGGAAAAGGAAACTAAATGGAAAGAGACAACCTGGCCTGGTGAATAAAGCAACAGACTTGAGGGGATCTGGAGACCTAGATACTATTCCCAGCTCTTCCCTGCAGTGTGAATTTAGGTCTCTGAGCAAACTTTCCCTCCCCACACTGCTGTCTATTTATATTGTAGGGTCTTCAGAGTAACTACCATCCCTTGTGGCATGTTTATACAGCCCAAAGTGCAAAGAGGATCTGTTCACTGTTGGAACATTATACAAATAATAATTGAAACAAACCTCAGAGATCCACATGTCAAAGATAATGTTAGTCTATCTTTGCACAGCTGGAGTGGTTGCAGATGGTTCTGGGTTACATGTGCTATCTGGATCATACAAACTAATAAAACTATCTGGTGACACACAGGATTTATGCTTCATCAGCAATTCCAATACAGTGCAGCAGCATGCAAAATCTATGGAGCCAAATAAAATACCAGTATAGACCATGATAATAACAGAAGTGCATGGGATTTTATCTGATGGAAAATGCATGGGACTCTCCCAGAGTAATGTCTCTTATTTATTTATTTATTATGAAATCTATAACAGATATAAAAAGCACTATAATATTATTTGATCAAGCAAATTATCAGCTACAAAATACTTTCCCTAGCTATACATTTTTGCCAGTGTTGAACAAAAGCTTGCGTGCCGTACTCGTAAAAATCTGTACCAATAGAGATAACCTACTTGCTGTTTCACAGCTACTAATGACAACATTATTAGAAAAATGTTTCTCATGCAGTTCGTCTTTCATCAGCCTGAACAGATGGAAATAAGAAGACAACCAAGCCAGCTTATATAATGGGTGTAGTTGGACAGTTCAGCCAAGGTTAGCAGTGTGCTCCATGGTATTCAACCTGGTATGAAGCCTGATATTACCATTTTGTGGGAGAAAGGTTGTCTTCTTCTCTGGCTCGGCTCTGGAATTTCAAGTCTTCAGCTTAATTCATCAAAATGTAATGCTCAGAGTTGATGTTTGTCCAGATTCCAGGAAATCCAGAACAATCACCCATTTCCTATCCCAAAAGACATTGTGTATCACTTTACCCAATGAGGACTTGTTCTTCAGTAAGGAATTTATGTCACTACTCCACTGACTGTCATTTTGGTTTCAGCTTATACTGATGACACTACATCTCATCACTGCTAATAACGCAATTCCAGAAACTCACCTTCAGCCTCATATTGTTACACTAAATCTTGACAAACTGTGAAACACAGTCCAGACAAATGTCACAGTTGTTAATGGCCATCCAATACATGGCTTGTCTTTTACATCACTGTTTCCACTGCTGTGGCTTCTTGTGCTAACATCCACTGCTTGGTCTCCATAAATGTTCATCAAATGCTGATGAATGGCAATGGGTCATGGAAAAATTCAGTTACACGGTTTGCTTCATATGTCAGATGACATTTTGTCAAACTGCCTCCTGTTGCCATCTGTAACATGACAACAAAATTTAACTGAATATTTGTGGGAAGATTCAACTTCTACTGCCATGCCACTGACACCTGCCTCAGATGCTGTGGGCCAGCATGATAAAATAGGAGGCATTACTTTCAGAGCAGTTCTTGTAGATATGAATTACAAGGAAAAAAAAAAAAAGGAAAAAAGAAAAAACAGGAAGAAATTCAGCAGTCTAATTTTCAAAGAGCACAGTATGCCAGAAGGATAAGACTGTATTTTTCCTTAATATCTGGAGGTAAGGAGGGAACCAAAATCCCTCCTGTTAGCACCTCGTTTTGTGTTGTGCATGCTTTTGGTTCAGGTAATATGGCTATTACACTCAAGTACTTCATCCTTCCTTGAAGAAAATAACTGTAGCCAGAGAGTGTGAAATTATGTACTTCTTCACAAACATGGGGAAAAAAAATGAAGAACATAGAGTTTAGAAAGAAAGAGTTATCCATATAAATAATATCCAGGACAACATAGACAGGAGGTTAGATTCTTCTGGCACATTTCAAACATGGATTGAAATGTTATTCTGTTTTCTCTCTACTTCAGCCAAAATCAGGGCAAACAGGAGGGTCTTTTTATTGTTGATGTTTGTTTTTGTTCTGTTTTAATCAGCTTTATTTCTTTCATTCATTATTAGGTTTTAGGTTTGGGTGCTTGTGTTTATTTGTTTGTTTGTTTGTTTTTGGTTGTTATTTGCATGTTTGTTTTTGTTTTCCTTTTCTACATTAAATGCAGCAATGAATATTCCCTGATGAATTTTTGGAGAAGTGCAGGACTTGAACTTCAGACTGCTGCATAGATAGAAAGTCATATAGTCCTAAAATACTATCTTAAGTGTTTGTCTTTGATTCAGTTGCTTCTGATGTCTATCTGAGTCTGTATATCTAGTTTTAAAATAGAAGTTAGGACTACTCTGTAATTCAAGCATAGATCTGTGTTTATTCTTAATTCAGAACTTTATCATGGTTGACATTTTATTTTTTTCCATCTCTTCAAGTGAAGCACTTTTGTCTAAATTTTGATACTCTGATGGAATAAATCCCAGTTTATCTCAAACTCTAAAAACAGACCAATGTATTTACCATGAACTCTGATCAGCCAGCCCAGGCATGCACAAAGCCTACCTACATGTATCAAGTCTAGGCTGCAAATGTTTGACGGACAGCAAGTGTGGGGAAACAAAAAGGCATAAATACCAGTGATAACATTTTAGATAGACATCATCTGATGGATTTTTTCAATAGCAGGAGGTTTGCTTTAGTTAGTTATCAAGCAGTGATTCCATTAGCAGCTGGCAGTCCTTGCTGCAACTGCTGAATGTCTGTGGTGGGTTGATCATTATCATATACTAACAACCCACGAGCTTCTCACTCACTCTCACTATAAAGAGGAAGTCACCACTTGCCACAATCAATCCAATGCTCTACAAGTATCTAAGCAGTCTTGGAAGACAGTCTCTATTAGCTTTTATTACTAAACATGATATTGTATTGTATTTCTATATTGTATGATATAGAATATCCGTATGGTCAGTTTGGTTGCCTGTCCCATCTGCATCCTTCCCAGCTCCTTGCCCACCCCCAACCTACTCACTGTGGGCAGCAGGGAGCAGTGCGAAACAGAGTAGAACTTGGCACTACAAGTGCTGTTTAGCAAAAGCTACAACATCAGAGTGTTGTCAACAGTATTTCAGTTACAAATCCAAAATGCAGCACTATATAAACTGCTGTTAAGAAAGTTATTTCTATCCCAGTCAGATCCAGAGCAATGCCTTAAGTTAATTTCAGTTTGATATATCATACATCATCTATTCTCAGCTTGATCCTTCAAACATCTTGCATTGAAGCCAAGTACAATCTTGTGATTACCTCACACTGACTGCTAAATTCTTGGAGATACCATTAACCTGACTGTAATTCAGGAAAATGTATAAAACTGTAATTTTCAGCCTTAGATGTGATCTGAGAATAAACTTGGATAAACTATGCAAAAATCTGCCCATTCACCAACATCTTTAAGAGTCTGAATACAGAGCAGAGAGGGACTTCAGCAATATTTATACTTCAGGAAAATTGAGGTAAGACTTTCAGATTAATGTCAAAATTAGAGAGAAAACAATCAAGGATATAAGCAATATAGATGCACAAAAAGTTATTTAATTCCCAGTTTAGTGTCTTGTCAGCTTCATTTAAAATTGTTTCTTCCCATCCTTTGACATATTTATTTCTCTTTGTATTTTTTTTTCTTTTTAATTTGGTTGTTTTAAAGTTTTCTGCCCTGAAAAGCAGCTGGAATCTCAAAATGAAATTAAAACCATCTAGGTGCCAATAAATATATTCAATAGATATGAGACTAAATTAAACTAATTGACATTTTATTAATACTGCTGTTTGTTCCCGCAGAGTTAAAACTGTACTAGAGATCCTATTATATGACAATATACTCTGGACCATCTGGTAGCCAAACATTTCTGATTATAAATAAGTCATTTTTGTTAATTATTTATTTGGGACTTTTTGTTTATTATACAAAAATCTGAAAAAGGAGAAGAAATAGGAAAATGTGCCGTGTTTTGTACTGCTTCGTTTATAAACAAAATCTTTTTTGTAGATAACTCGAGTTGAGACAGGAGAAAGCCCTGAGTATTAATTTGGCTTAGTAATTGCTGAACTGATTCTTGTTTGTAACCCCTTTCTCTTCACTTTGTGCAAACATACACGCACTTAGCAAAGCAAACACTCAAAACGAGTAGATAGTTAGCTCTAATTTTAAATTTAAAAAGAAAGGGAATGATCTGTTCATCACAGAAAGAAAAAAAAGGATAAAATTTAAATTATGTCCACGGAGACCCCATTTAAGGAAGGGAAAAAAAAAACGAAAAAGAAAACTGAGTTAATGACTGTAAGATTCTGGGACCATTAGTGAAGGAAAGCTGTAGGCTCTTCAGTACTGGAGGTCTATGACAAATTATTAACATCTATCAGGAATGTTGTGGGTAGAATTGATCTTTCTTTGAGGAACTGCATTTGAGTCCTTGCGGATGGACTACTTGGTTTCTCAATGTATCTTCCAGGTCTGTTTTCTGAATTAGATATTGCGCTCCGTACATTATTGATAACTGCTATAATTTTTAAATTTAGCCTTCAAGCAAAATCTTTAACACTGTGAGACACAAAAAGTCATGAGATTTGGCTAGTAATTGGTTTCAATAGAAATTAAAAGAAACTATCAAAAATAAAGGTTTGTTAAGAACCTTGAGAATTATTCACCTTGTCTGATATTTGCATTAACTTCAAAAATATCCATGGTAAAGGAATAGAATAGACTACAATATCCAATAAGCTTACTAAATTGGAGGAATATTTATTTTTGGTCTTTGAAGCAATGAGAATACCAGTTTCTGTGCACTTTACACAAGCTAGTTCATCTATGATCATCTAGGTATGCATACTGTTGATTCCAAAAACAAAGGAAACCATGTGGCAAGTGGTGATTTCCTCTGGATGGTGAGAGTGAGGTGAGAAGCTTGTGGGTTGTTAGTATCAACCCACCACAGACATTCAACAGTTGCAGCAAGGACTGCCCAGCTGCTAATGGAATCTATGTGGAAATGCTCATTGCTTTGTATGCATTCCAGAAGTTTTTTAAACAATCTGACAATCTAGCTAACCGATTTTTTGAGAATGCAAGCTGCTAACTCTGCATTACATAGGTGCTGGTTTTCATAGCAAAGTGTACTAAGTGCAGAACTTCAGACAACAAATATTACTCCCCCTGTCTGAACAGTTTGGGATGTGACTTGCTCTTTATCCAGTATTAAAACTTTTAAAATAACATTGCCATCTATTTCTTCCCATATTTTTGCAGTTCCTAAACTTGTTCTGCCAGTCCAACAAACAGCATAGGAAGGTATCATTTATGATTTAGGGGTATTATCCTCTCTCAGAGAATGCAGGTGGTTTTCTTCCTACAAAGCTAATAAACTACTTTGCATGGTACTGAAAAAGAGAAATCTTTTCTGATGCATTCTCTCTTGAATGGTTTATGTGTAGTGCTGTGTTCATTCCCTTCATGTTGGTGGTTTTTCAGGAAATTTGGGTGAGTAATTGTGCCTAGGTATTTACGTTCCAATATTTTATTAAACAACCAGTTAGTATTATCACACAGTACAATAAGAGCCAACTATCAGATGCCCTTCAGACTAGGGAAAGCAAATCCACAGAAGACTGAACTTCTTTCTTAAAGGCAATCTTTAACTAGTACTGTGCATGACCAGACATGGACTGGATATGTTACTTCAGCCTTGGAGGCAGGCTAACACACCTTCTTCTGCACAGCTGAAAGATAACGATACTAGCTTTTGAATCTGGCACAATGTTGAGTGACGCTGCGGACCCAGAGAAGGGGCAAATAGCAGAAGAGAATTTGAAACCATATTCATTACTGATTTATTGTGTGCTGAGGGAGCTGGCAGAGGTCATTGCCAAACCGCTCTCCATCATTTTTGAGAGGTCTTGGACAACAGGGGAAGTCCCTGAAGACTGGAGGATAGCCAATGTCACTCCGGTCTTCAAAAAGGGCAAGAAGGAAGATCCGGGTAATTATAGGCCTGTCAGCCTCACCTCCGTTCCTGGAAAGGTGATGGAACAGCTTGTGCTGGATGCCATCTCCAGACAAGTGGGAGAAAAGGAGGTTATCAGGAGTAGTCAGCATGGGTTCACCAAGGGGAGGTCGTGCTCGACCAACCTGGTGGCCTTCTATGATGCTGTCACATGCTGGGTGGATAGGGGAAGAGCGGTAGATGTAGTCTACCTTGATTTTAGAAAGGCATTTGATACTGTCTCCCACGACATCCTTATAACAAAGCTGAGGAAGTGTGGGATAGACGAGTGGACAGTGAGGTGGGTTGAGAACTGTCTGACTGGCAGAGTGCAGAGGGTCGTCGTTGGTGGTGCAGAGTCTGGCTGGAGAGCTGTAACCTGTGGTGTCCCCCAGGGGTCTGCGCTGGGTCCGGTCTTGTTCAACATCTTCATGAATGACCTTGATGAGGGGATAGTGGCCACCCTCAGCAAGTTTGCTGATGATCCGAAGTTGGGAGGATTGGCTGACACGCCTGAAGGCTGTGCTGCCATTCAGCGAGACCTGGACAGGCTGGAGAGCTGGGCAGTAAGAAACTGGATGAGGTTCAACAAAAGCAAGTGTAGGGTCTTACACCTAGGGAGGAATAATTGCATGCACCAGTACAGGCTGGGGGACGAGCTGCTGGAGAGGAGCTCTGCAGAGAGGGACCTGGGCGTCCTGGTGGACGACAGGTTGGCCATGAGCCAGCAGTGTGCCCTTGTGGCCAAGAAGGCCAATGGCATTCTGGGGTGCATTAAGAAGAGCGTGTCCAGCAGGTCGAGGGAGGTGATCCTCCCCCTCTACTCTGCCCTGGTAAGGCCTCATCTGGAGTACTGTGTCCAGTTCTGGGCTCCCCAGTACAAAAAAGACAGGGATCTCTTGGAAAGAGTCCAGCGGAGGGCCACAAAGATGGTGAAGGGCCTGGAGCATCTCCCCTGTGAAGAAAGGCTAAGTGAACTGGGTCTGTTTAGCCTTGAGAAAAGACGACTGAGAGGGGACCTGATCCAGGTTTATAAATATCTGAGGTGTGGCGGCCATAGCGGTGAGGCCAGTCTCTTTTCAGTGGTACGTGGAGACAGGACGAGGGGAAACGGACATAAGCTGCAGCATAGGAAGTTTTGCACGAATGCGCGTAAGAACTTCTTCACGGTGAGGGTGAGGGAGCACTGGAACAGGCTGCCCAGGGGGGTTGTGGAGTCTCCTTCTCTGGAGATATTCAAGTCTCGCCTGGACGCCTATCTGTGTGACCTGGTGTAGGGAACCTGCTTTGGCAGGGGGGTTGGTTTCGATGATCTCTAGAGGTCCCTTCAATTCTGTGATTCTATGATTCTGTGATTATTTATTTATTTATTTATTTATTTATTTATTTTTGTTTATCTGTTAGAACTGTGAGCACCTCGATTGCCATATTTCTGGTGTATTTGGCTGTTATCATGGTTACAGACAGCCAATAGGGACCATATGTCTCAGTTTTCAAAATGTTTTATAAGGGTGAATGTATTTCCTGTATCCGTCTTCAGATATCTGACAGTTCAGCTCATGAACTTACTAATTCTTGGAGGACATGCAATACCAAACATACTATGGGGATAGCCTGTGGCTGAAATATGTATTACAAAATGCCTAATATTAACTTCTCCCAATCTCATACTGGTTAGCAGGAGGAACTATGCCTGTCTGTAGCTGGATGTGGTTCAGTGAATCATTTTACACTTTCAAAGACCTGTGGCGTCATGGAAGTCATTAAAAAAACTATATGCTTGATCATACAGAATAGGAAATAGTGACCATAACTGCACTGAAAGCCTGGTTATATCACTTCAAAGGAAAGAAGAAGAAAAGAAAAAATAAAGTTACCTTCAGAACAGCTTTTGTACCTGCACACACTGAGGTTAATCAAATCTTATGCTTCAGAGTATATGGTTGATTAACTTGTGTGTCTAGAAGCTCTTCCCCTTATTTGCCATTCTACTCTTATCTACAAGTAGGGCATAGTTCATGTTAGTTTGGGGATATTTTGTGTTATTTTTTCTATTATTCACTTCCACAGGAATTTGGAAAACTGGTGGTAGCAGTGAAAAGAGCTCTATGCCTAACAGCTCTATTTCAGCAAAGAGATAGGGAAGACTGGAAGATTTTATTTATATTAGAATATAAAATTATTTTTCTCTTATTAAAGTGAATTGGCTGCATTCTTATGAAACTATATAACTGAAAAAAGGATTATTCTTCTATGAGCTACTGAAGTAGAGAAGCTCTCACTCTCCCTCACTTTATTCCTACCTGTGAAATGGGAATACTAAGATATCTCATGTGCTCAGGGGCATGATTTAGCAGAGAGCTGTTAGGGCAGTATGATTAGGTTGTGGTCGGACTTGATGATCTTTAAAGTTTTTTACAACCTGAGCAACTCTATGATTCTATGATTCTATCTTTGCACTGTGATTTAACACACAAAGTGATGCAAGTGTTTTACTTTTAGGAGTTTTTGTTTGTTTGTTTGTTTTTCCACTTAGAGCTAAACAGAAAAATCCTGAAGGAAGTCTGGGTTCTCAGGATTTCTAACTCCTTCCTCATTTCTTTTTCTTTTGTGAGAGCATCTTCTTTCTATTATTCTTCAAAGTCCTTTGTTAAAAGTCCCTTTGGCATAAATTTCTTTTTTCTGTTTAGTTACTTTAATTTAAAGATACTGAAAGGTACTTAGTCTGTCATTCAGGATAGCATCACAGACTTCATTCATGTTCTTGACATTGACTCTTGGCAAAAACTTGACCATGAGGGTCTGTAAAAATTTATGATGACAAGGTCCTGATATTGCAGACATTTCTAATTTCATAAATAGCTTAAGGCACAGAACATTTTAAATATAATTACTGAAGATATAACTACCTGTGTACATGGCCTTACTGATAATCATGGGCTGAAGCATATACCCATGTACCCACCACTTGAAACAACAGAGCACCATCTGCTGAGAGTGCTGTTTAGCTCTACTTTTCATTTTAGCCTATTTTAATTTAGCCTGTTTTAGATTGTTTCAGTTTTGAAGGATTTTAGAAAGTTGATAGTATCAAACAGGAGACTGGTTTGTATCATAACTTCGAAAATGAAGTGGGAAAAACTCTATCCTTGAACTGAGAGTATGGAGGTGTGTGTGTTAGAGAGAATATTAGGATCTATGTATTTTGTACCTGCAGATATCAAGTGATCTTTAAATTTACCATGGTTTAATTATTCTGCTCTGATAGTCTTGGGAAGGGAAATCTATTCTGCCTTTTTGAAGTCCACTGGGGGATATAGGCAGAGAAGTTTTAAGCAACATGTTGTTTTCATCACCTAAATAAACTTTCCTGATGAGTATCTTGAAAAAGGTGAATCTTAGGGAATCCTGGCTCTTGTAATTTCCTTGTTATAAACTTAAACAATACTGGAAAATGAATGTCACTTTATAAAAGTTCAATCCTAACAAATTTATGGATAATTTTGCCCAAAGATTGCTGGGTTTGTACCCTAAACGATTCTCACCCCAAAGAATCTAAAAAAGCTGCAACCTTAGATGACTTCTTATAGAAACTAGAGGTCTGTTATCTGCCGGATATGCTTCATCATGCAATCATCTGATCTGAGTGAACTTATTGCTTTGAAAAATAAATATGGACCATAGGGCTTTTTCTGGTAACAGATTGTCATAATTTTGCAGTTTTTTCTTATGCCTTACAGAGGAGAAAGCATCTAACTTTTACAGAGTAGCACAGAGAGAGAGCCTCTTTTTTTTCTTTTCGTTTTCTGTAGTCAGAAATGCTAGTTGTAATTCTCTCACTTATGAACTCTATGTTTATTTGCTATGAAAAATTGTCCCTAATTAAATTACACTTCCATGGTTTAAGATGTTTATATTTTTACATCAGTGAAGAGAGCAGAAGTTCACTGTTTCTCAAACTGTATGCTCATAACACATTTTCATCCACAGAGAGAAGAAACGGTTTGATGCAATATACACAATTATTTTCTGTTACACTGGATTTTTAGAACAGCTTTTTGTATTTATTTATAATGTTTATCAGAACTCTAATGCTAATCTAATCTCCTAAAAAAAAAAAAAAAGTGTCATCAGGCTTGTAATGAATGATACACTGGAGATAAGGAATGCATAATGTTTTGCTGTTTCAATATGGTCTGAAATTCTGGTTCAGATCTACACTTAGGAATTATTTATATCCTCTTATGTCATATCAATTTAAATAATATTCCACTTATCGAGGCATAAAGAATAATGTTAATATTAAAGTTTCTATTTAAAATTTGCTAATTGCACATGAAGGGTTTATATCTGCTGCATTCGGGGTTTTTTAAATTTAATTTTATTGTATTAGAAAATCTATGAGGTTAAATCTGCAGAAATTATTGCTTTTAAATGTTGTATAATAAGAATCTTGCTGCTGTTATAAGCACTGAAAAATGTGCCATCATCTCAAATAAGCCTTGTTAAAGCTACATTTCTGGAACTGCCAAGATTTAAAACTAGATTTGGGCCCTATCCAGCTCAGCTTTACTCATGTGAGGAGCTCCATTGTCTTTGAAGAAATCTTTGTCTGAGCAGGCTTTACTACATCTCCATAGAAATGTAGTATTACATAGAACTGCATAGATATCCATGTACAATTATTGAACCTGAGAATGTCTGGAATTGGGGAAGAAATGGGGTTGAATGTACAATATCCACTAGTTTAAACACTGACTCCCCAAAATATGATGTTTCTGAGGAAACACTGACTCCCCAAAGTATGATGTTTCTGAGGTGACTCTTTGATTTAAAATAATAGTCAGGGATGAGATAACAAACTACTGTCTCTGACTAGGGACTGGACTAAGCTGAGGGTCTATTTTACCCTTCTCCACCTAGATCAGGCAGACAGTGTTGCAGGCTTGCAGGAGGAGCTGAAGATTAGATGACTGTATGCAAGCAAGATAATACCTGTCTGCCTTTGGGCTGCTCAGCACTGCTAAGGGCCAAATTCAGGAAAGTACATTGTCAATACCAGTTTGCTTGATTGAGACCCTTTGAGGAAATCAGCAGAAGTGGTTCACTCCCCTGGGAAAGATAAATATTAAAGCAAATATGAGTCTATTGACTATTAAAGTCATGTGAATAACACTCATTGACTTCAATATCAGCTGAAAATGGTCCAGTATTACCACAAAACTTATGGACTTAAGTGATATGACACTTGCTTGTTTTAACACCAAATAACAAATCAAATTATCTTGCTTTTTGCTTTAAGCACAGAGATATTGAGTTTGTCTTCCCACTTTCATACAGTGACATAAATCTGCTGGAAATCTCTTGAAGATAGACGGATTACATTATCAGAGAACAGACAAGAGAGCAGATTCAGTCCCACTTCTTGAGACTGATATATTAAAAATTTGAAGCTGAAATGTTTCAAATTCATGGTGGACATGTCCACATTCTGCCAAGTTTAATTTTTAATTTTTAGCCTTCAATAAACCTGAAAAAATTGAACCATTTATTTCAGATAAAGATACAAGGTCAGGATTCTTATCCAAATTTGAAGGCCCTGAGTTTGAGCCATCTTGCAGGTAATCTTGTGAGAACAGATAACCTAGCTTATTAGATCTGTTCTGTGTCCTAATTCATAGAATCACAGAATGGTTTGGGTTGGAAGGGACCTTTAAGATCATCTAGTTCCAATCACCTGCTATAGACAGGGACACCTCCCACTACACCAGGTTGCTGACAGCCCCATCCAGCTTGCTTAGAATGCATCCAGGGAGGGGACATCCACAACATCACTGGGCAACTTATTCCAGTGTCTCAATCTTGGCACCCTCACAGTCAATAATTTTTTCCTAACATCTAGTCTGCATCTACCCTCTTCCAGTTTAAAATCATTTCCCTTTGTCCTGTCACTACATGCCTTTCTAAAAAGTTCCTCCACAGCTTTCCTGTAGGCCTCCTTCAGATACTGGAAGGCTGCTGTAAGGTCCCCCCAGCATCTTCTCTTCTCTGGGCTGAAGAGCCCCAATTCTCTCAGCCTGTCCCATAGGGGAATTAGTACCATAGAAATAAAACAATAATTAAGAAAGAGACAATAATCTATAACTTAATAGTAAAAAAAATTCCACAGTTTCCAGGTAGATATCCTTAAAACATGAATTGGGAACATTTATGTCTTTTCAAATAATAGATGCTTTTTTTTTTTTTTTTTTTTTTTTTTTTTTGCAGACACTTATACAGGAGCACAAACACATTTAAGGTTCTCCCCAGGTTTATTACATGTAGTTCCCTCAAATCTTTGGTACATTACTGGAACAAGCACTGCTAAGCTCCAACAATGATGATGTTGATTGCTGAGAGGCATTTATTTTGTACTGGCTAATTAAGCACATGAAAGCCATGAAAAGGATTGGTTCTCCCAGCCGCACTCTTCCCATCAACAGCCGGTCCCCTGCAGGGTTAAGTAGAACACGTTAAATGATCACCTATCTCAAACACCAAATGACAGTTTCATGGTAGTAGAGAAAGCCTAGAGTTACTGAGGGATAGGCTTGATTTTTGGCTTTTCAATCAGAGTAATAAAGCAACTGAGGAAAATCACCTTCTTAAAAACTTGGGGAGGTCTGAACAGAATTTTGCCTCACCTTTTCATATATTTTTCCCAGAAATGCTCCTTGGGAGAAATTTTCATTTCAATGAATGTGTAGGCTATGCAAATCTTGAGCACACAGCTGACACCCCTTGCAAGCCCCGCCTGCCTCCTCTAGGGATAAATTACCCCTCTGGTACAAATTATACATGCACACCAGATGGGGTGAATTGAATGCTCTAACTAGTAACAGAGGGAGGATGATCTTGTGTTTAATATGAAGGTCAGGGACTCAAGAGACTTTGATTCTATTTCTGGCTCTGCCCCAGACCTTGTATAACTTTGGGTGACTTGTTTAATCGTTCTGCCTTGGTTCTTCTCATCTATAAAATGGGAATGGTAATGTTATACTACATTGTCAAGGTGTTGCAAAAGTAAATGACTGCATATAAGATACACTGCAATCTATAACTGAAAGAGAATACAGACAGACCGTTTTTTAATGCTAATAATTATTTCAGGCAGGAACTTTAACTTTCTTTGTGTCTTTTAAAAAGTACATATATTCAGGATCATGAGCTTATTTCTACAAGTTTGAGGTAATTTCTCTCTAAGAATTTGGAGAGGATATGGAAAGCAAGGGTATGAGAACTTCTTTATGTAAAAGTACATGGCGTGCTTCTATTCACATCTATATACACAAACTGATGGCTTAACTTTAAAAATAGTGTTAGGAAATAAGGAGGAAAAATTAATTTGTGATACTCCAATTTAATTTTCTTTCCAAATATTACTCAGAACACAAGGAAGAAAGGCCTTTATCTTTTGGAATATTTTGTTAGTGATGGTAGTATTTTTTGCCTTTTGAAACCTATGGTATGTGTATTTAAATTCCTCAGTAAAATATCCTCCTAACCAGTACAGCTATTTCTCCACTCTTCTCAATTTTTCCCTTTCAGACAAATGTCTCTGCAAAATATTTGACTGTTTCAGCATATTCCTTTGACACTTCTTGCAGATAGACCCATCCTCTGAACTCTTTTACTAGTTTTTTCCTTCCACTGTACAGAACTACTGCTTCTGTTGTTGATTAGACAATTTAAACCCCCCGATATGTATCTGCTAGCCGTAACAAGAGGAAACAAACATATTTACAACTTTATAATGAGGGTATTCCAGTATTCATGAATGATAATTCTCTAAACACGAAGTCATGCTCTCTGGGTTACAGTGCCACTTTAGCATTATGCAGGATCTTGACAACTGAGGATATTAAAACATTTTCTGGAAAACAATGAATTAATTAATTCTATATGTACTGTCTTGTCACTACTGAAGTCAGAGTGGTTTTTTTGTTTTTTGTTTGTTTGTTTGTTTGTTTTGCACTGATTTCAATGGCATCTTGAGGTTGGGCTAAAGGATTAGGACTATATAATTTGTTCACTGTCAACTCTCCAGAACAAAACAGCAACATTCTCTCTTTCACAGACTTCACTGTCTAAAAGCCTTATCCAGGTAACTTCCTGCATACTGATCTCCTTCTGAATTCAGTGAGACACTTCTGAGAGAGGCTTAGCAGAATATGGCCCCTTATAATCAAATGCCCTCTCTGATTTGCTCTTGTTGGTAAAGTTTCAGTTATCAAATATTCTGATACAAATTCTCGCCTGGATTGAGAAGTGATTTATTTTAATGGAACAGTATCAAGGCCTGCTTTTGTTCCTCCCTCATACACCTAGGAAAGAAAGGACATCCTTTTTCTCCCTCAATGAGCCTGCAAATCACTATTCCCTCTGGAGTCTGAATATCTATTCAAAAAAAGTAGCTAACTCAGAATCTGTTCTCATCTTCTCATTCCTATAATTAAAGTTTTAAATCCTCAACTGTAGAGGTCAAATAGCACATGTAGAACATTTGCACTCCGGCTTACAGACTGTCAGCACAGGGCCAAATCCGTAAGTTTTTATGCAGTCTGTTGGGGTGACAATTTTTTTCTCTTAGTTAGGGGCAGATTCAGCCTACACCCATTTTGCAGATCAGTAAACTAAGGCATAGAATGATTAAAAACATTCTTGCAGCAGAAGTACAAGCTGTCTAGACAAACCCTTTGAAACATTTTTGTGTCAAATCTGGGTTTTCAAATATTAAAAGCACCATTATTGTTACCAAACAGATGTGTACAAAGGTAAAATAATTCACTTTGCGACAGTTAAGACTCTGATTGAGAAGACATGGATTTACTTTGTTGATTCTACCAAAGATTTTTATTCTGATGAACTCTATAACTTGTCTGATGCTTTAGAATCCCACTATTCAGTACTGATAATAACGAATCTCTTTAAATATTTGCTGAAGACAGTTTCTTCAAGACAAAATGAACTTGCCACAAGTGTCATTTATATACATGTTCACATACATATACAAATATATATTTGTATGTCCTTGGAAAGAATTGGAATATATGCAGATTAACACGCTTGAGTTAGTTCTGCAAATTGCACCCCACTCATGCCTTATATGAAGCCTGCAGTTTTTTGAGTTGTCTGCCACATTACTGGAACATGTCAGGTTTTGTATGTAAATCTGCTCCTACACTCACACATCATCTTTGATGAAGAATCATAGAATCACCAAGGTTGGATCATAAGATCTAAGATCATATAGGGAAAGGGAACAGAGAGGGGAAGGGGGAAGGGGGAAGGGGGAGAGGGGGAAGGGGGGAGAGGGGAGGGGAGGGGAGGGGAGGGGAGGGGAGGGGAGGGGAGGGGAGGGGAGGGGAGGGGAGGGGAGGGGAGGGGAGGGGAGGGGAGGGGGAGGGAGGGGAGGGAGGGGAAGGGGAGGGGAGGGGAGGGAAGGGAAGGGAAGGGAAGGGAAGGGAAGGGAAGGGAAGGGAAGGGAAGGAAGGGAAGGGAAGGGAAGGGAGGAAGGGAAGGGAAGGGAAGGGAAGGGAAGGGAAGAAAAATAGGTTAAAACTTTCAGACAAAATAAAAGCAACACATCACTTCAGCTGTCAGCTTTACTCTCAGTGAGCACAACATATATAATTATCATTGACATATATTAACTTGTAGCTAAATGAAACTGACTTTGAAGCATTATGTTAGATGATTGTTTTCGTTTTCCTTTTCTTTATGTTCTACACATCATTTCCTTGCCCATCTAAACTTATTCATCTATAAGCTGACTCTCTACTGGCGAAGCTTCTTGGTGAACCTGTTGCTCTACTGATGTTTCTTTTGCATCCACTAAACATTATATATTAGTTGATACTGAACCTCACGTAATCTTCCCACTGTTTCTTCTGTTGCTCCTCTCTCCTGATTAGGGTACGTACTGGGGTCCTCTCCCTGAGTATTTTCTGAGAATACTGGTACAAATTAATTCCACATTTTCTCTGTTGACTATCTAAAGACATCAGCTGGGAATATACTCCCTGTGGAGTCAACTGAAAGGAGGACGGGCATCCATGCAGGTGCTGAAGATTTGAAATGGCAATCTCTGTGTTAATATGATTGCGCTTCTAACAAAGCTATCCTGTAAGCAGATATGTGACCTCAGGCGTGGTAAAGAGAAGTAATTGAAGCAAGAGACAGAAAATAAATAATATGCTGTCATCTGAGCTGAGTAAAATGGGAGCATTTCAGCTTTACTCACATTAGAATGCATCCTAGAGCATTTTAGTGTTTCAGTCTCTTTTACACTGCATTTGCCCATCCATGCCATTATTAGCAAATAATGATGGGCTTTATCAGAACAAGACAATCATTATTAATCAAAATTCTCAAAAGAAAAAAAAAAAAAAGAGAGAGTTCTTTGCTAGCTTAGGCATGACTGAAATCAGAAATAACATTTTAGCATATATAGCAACATTTAAGACACAGGAACAGACTTCAACCAGTGCTGCGTTTCATACTGCAGTTTATTAAGGCATATTAGTAGAGACATTTTTTTTTTTTTCTAAAAAAAACCATAGGATTATACTGTCTTATGGGAGATAAATAATCACAACTACCACCTTTGATTCAGGATACAAATCTCTGAAGAATAAAAGCTTTTCATTTCACAGTTAAGTAAAATTTGCAATGTTGGAATTCATCATATCCTCTTTCTTTTTTTTTTTTTTTTTTTTTAGCCTAGCGATAACAATTGTGTTATACAAACAAGGGAATTTGTAAGAAGGAGTTTTCAGTCAATACAATCAATATCCATAAGTAAAATTTACGTTAGCCATATATTTTATTTGGAATTCATACAGAATAATCTATTTATTTTCACACAGATGCGCAACAAACATCATAAATACAGCAATCCTGTCACATGTCTGTTTTGTAGAGCCCCTGCTAAAGAAATTTTGGCTGTTCATATACTGGTAAAAAAAAAAAAAAGTACAAAACTGCATTAGGTCATTTTCCACTTCCTCCTCTTTCAGAACTCAAATGTTGGCACTAGTTACAAATGGCCAAAATAAATCTCAAAAGTTTCCCCATAAACTGAAGACTCTGTTTCTACTATGTATTCAAGTTTATTGATTAAACTGTTTTATAAGATAATAAAATAATATAAAAATAAAAATAGAAAACAGCACTTGCCTCAAGGCATTCCAGAGCTCCTCTCTTCCACAGTAGTCCATAAGTCATAACTGGAGGTGCATAAACTGCACTGGACTCAGGCTACACAGAATAAGCCAAGTCTACTGTCTGGTTGGGAAGAGAGGAGAGGAGCACAGGTTGGCTCCAAGCCAGCAAGGTCTTCACTGATGTACCATCACTTTTCAGAACTTCAGGCATGCTAACTGGACTGCAGCTTAAGTATCCCTAACTACCATTGCACTTATTTCCAATCTGCTTTGCCATATACTATGTCTCTGTACAACCTGTGCAAGTGTAGCAGTAGAAGCCTGGATTATGTCCATAGAATAGGCAGTCTACTTTTTGTTTGACCTTCTAAGGGTACAAAATTTGGAATATGAACACTCGCAATTGAAAACAATCAAGTTATAAGTATTTTGGGAAGGTGCCTGTACCCACAGTACAGTGTCAGCAGAGCAGAGAAAGAAAAGATCTCCTGTTAGATGGACTGGAATGCCACAGAGGTGGCAGCAGTGCCTGCACCATCATCCACCCTACTGTCCTAATCCAGGTACTGCTGGATCAGGATGGATGATAGTAGAACTAATGCTGCTAGCAACATTTTGATTTACATTCTCTTTGTATAAACCAAACATGATTAATGACTAGTATTTCCTGCTTTATCATACAAAATACTTTTTTTTTTTTTTTTAATAGTATCAACACACATGGCAAATTACACAATGATTTCAAAAGGCAAAAAATGTCCCAATTTCTCACCAAAAAAACACCCAGGTACTAAACAATGTAACAGAACAGTCCACCTAACAGTCCAACTAATTTTTTCATTTGAAACAAAATTATATCTCTATAACACATTTAACTTTTATGTATATAGTAATATTAAAAATCAAAATTTCAGGTGAACATATTGTTTTTTGTATTATTATTATTATTATTATTATTATTATTATTATTATTATTTTCAATACAAATGTATGCTCACAACAATATATAGTGTAAAAATAATAGATAAGTCAAAGTAAAGTATTTTCACTTTCACCTCACGAAGAACTGTATGATTTTACAAATGTTTACAGTGGGAGAACACACTAGAACTGCAGTACAGAGAAATTTGGCAACTTTTCCAAGGTCATCTATGAAATGAAACACTTTGTTTTCCCATAATCTATTATGACTTCTGAATTGCTGTGAAAGCACAAAGGAGAAGATAGCCCAAGACAAATGATTTTTCTTATTTGCAAAAGGTATGTGCATATGTTTGTACTTTTATTATCACATAAACTAGTGTAATCAATAAGCTTAAGTATGTATTAGAGCCTGAGACTTCTGCTTACTGAAAGCTTTGGTATTATTTATTTTATTACTGTAACTGATGGCCTGCAATCAAGACTCTACCAAAGCAGAATAGCACAGCACTAGTATTCTGCTTGTACATTAGTTAAACTTTTCTACTGAATGAAGTAAAATGTAATAATTGGCAAAAATGAGATGCTGAGGGCAGAGATATGAGAAAAATTCAGGACATTTTCTTTCTCTTTTTCTTTCTCTTTTCCTTCCTTCCTTCTCCTTCCTTCTTCCTTCCTTCCTTCCTTCCTTCCTTCCTTCCTTCCTTCCTCCTTCCTTCCTTCCTTCCTTCCTTCCTTCCTTCTTCCTTCCTTTCTTCCTTCCTTCCTTCCTCTCTTCTCTCCCTTCTCTTCTCTCTTTCTCCTTCTTTCTCTCTTTCTCTTTTCTCTCTTCTTCTTTCTTTCTTTCTTCTTTCTTTTCTTTCTTTCTTTCTTCTTCTCTCTTTCTTCTTTCTCTTTCTTTCTTCTTTCTTCTTTCTTTCTTTCTTTCTTTTCTTTCTTTCTTTCTTTCTCTTCTTTCTCTTTCTTTTCTCTTTCTTTCTTTCTTTCTTTCTTTTCTTTTTCTTTCTTCTTTCTTTCTTTCTTCTCTTTCTTTCTTCTTCTTCTTTCTTTCTTCTTTCTTTCTCTCTTTCTTCTTCTTTCTTTCTTTCTTTCTTCTTTTCTTTCTCTTTCTTTCTTTCTTTCTTCTTTTCTTTCTTCTTCTTTCTTTCTTTCTTCTTTCTTTCTTTCTTCTTTCTTTCTTTCTTCTTTCTTTCTTCTTCTTCTTTCTTTCTTTCTTTCTTTCTTTCTTTCTTTCTCTTTCTTTCTTTCTTTCTTCTTTCTTTTTCTTCTCTTTCTTTCTTTCTTTTCTTTCTTTCTTTCTTTCTTCTTTCTTTCTTCTTTCTTTCTTTCTTTCTTTCTTTCTTTCTTTCTTTCTTCTTTTTTCTTTCTTTCTTTCTTTCTTTCTCTCTTTCTTTCTCTTTCTTTCTTCTTCTTTCTCTTCTCTTCTCTTTCTTCTCTCTTCTCTCTCTCTTCTCTCTTCTTTCCTTCTCTCTTTCTTTCTTTTCTTCTTTCTTTCTTTCTTTCTTTCTTTCTCTCTTTCTTTCTCTCTTTCTTCCTTTTTCTTTTCTTTCTCTCTCTCTTTCTCTCTCTCTTTCTCTCTCTCTCTTTTTCTCTCTCTTTCTCTCTCTCTCTCTCTCTTTCTTTCTTTCTTTCTTTCTTTCTTTCTTTCTTTCATCCTTTTTATTTTCTTTCTCTCTCTCTCTCTCTCTCTTCTCTCTCTCTCTCTCTCTCTCTCTCTTTCTTTCTTTCTTTCTTTCTTCTTTCTTTCTTTCTTTCTTTCTTTCTTTCTTTCTTTCTTTCTGTGGCATCCATCTTTGGCAATGTTTTTCACTGGTACTAACCTTTGCATTTTCAACATTAATACTTTCCAAGAGAAATGAGGACTGAGGAGCATTTCTGATCACATCCCATTTGCCAGGGCTGATCCTTTCATATTTGCATAGAAATTTAGCTATTTGTAGTGTGTAAACTCAGTCAAGTCACTGCAGCTCATCAGATAACTGAACTTCAGTGTGATTCGCTTGTGTTCAAGGTGCGTATTACAAATCTGTAACACATGAATCATAATGAAAGTTATTTTAAAGCCACTTCATTATATCATCTTTGCTAAAAACTTTCATAAACAGAGATGTGATGTGTATTAAATTGTTAAACTGTGGTAATTTGATTATTGGTCTGAGCCTACAAGTCTTTCTATACCTCTTATATATATGATGCCTGCAAGCAAACATACTTCAAGTGCAGAAAAACATATAATCAACTGCTACAGATGTAAAATATTTCTAAGAAAGTTTTGAACTGACACTATTTGAAATACAGATCACTGTAGAGCCTCCTTTTCAATTAAGGAGAAAGTCTCACTTTTGATGTTTTGCTTTCACTGCTCTAGAATGCAGAGTAATGCATATATGCACCTTACTTATTCAAATCAAATGTACATGGACACATCAAAAGGTCAAGAAAAAGAAATATGCGTATTTTTGTATATATTTTTGAAGTAATTTGAGTAATTTGAGAAGTTAAGTTTACAGGACAATGTCTAGCCTTTTATTTCCTATGTTATAAAGTACTTCTTTACTTACAGTATTATTCAAGGAGTTTTTATATTTAAAAGAACGGTAAGCTGCATTATTTCTGTTCATATAATTTATTGAAAATCTAAATATCACGAGTCATAGAATCATAGAATCCTTAGAGTTAGGAGGGATGACCTTTAAAGATCATCTAGTCCAACTTTCCTGCAATAAGCAGGGACATTCACAGATAGGTCAGGTTGCTCAGAGGCTGGTCCATACTGGTTTTGAAAGTCTGCATGGATGGGGCATCACCAATCTCTGGGCAACCTGTTTCTGTGCCTCACCATCCTCACTGTAAAAGCCTTATTCCTTATAACCAACCTAAATCTATCCTCTTTAAGTTTGAAATGATTTTCCTTTGTCCTATTACCACAGACTCTGCTAAAGCATCTGTCCCCTTCCTTCCTGTAGCTCCCATTTAGGTATTGAAAGATTGCTGTCAGGTCACCTCAGAGCTTTCTCTTCTCCAGGCCGAACTCAGCTCTCTCATCCTGTCCTCATAGAAGAGGTGTTCTATCCCTCGGATCATTTCTGTGGCCCTCCTTTGGACACGCAACAGGTCTGTGTCTCTCCTGTACTGAGGACTCCACATCTGAACACAATACTCCAGGTGGTCTCATGAGTACAGAGTAGAAAGGCAGCATGACCTCCCTCATCTTGCTGGCCACACTTTTTTAGATGCAACCTGGGATCCAGCTGTCTTTCTGGGCTGTGAGGGCAATTTGCTGGCTCACGCCAGCTTGCCATCCACCAGTACCTCCAGGTCCTTTTTGGTAGGCTGTGCTCAATCTTTTCATCACTCAGCTTCTATCAGAAAAGGATTTTGCCTCAACCCAGGTACAAGACCTTGCATTTGGATTTGTTGAACCTCATGATGTCCTCTTGAGCCCACTGCTCAAGCCTGTCTGGGTCTTTCTGCATGGCATCCTGTCCCTCTGATGTGTTGAGCACAACCCACAGTTTAGAGTCATCCGCAAACTGCTGAGGGTGCACTCAACCCCACTGTTGATTTCATCCGTAAAGATATTAAATAGTATCAGTCCAAGCACTGATCCATGTGGGACACCACTTGTCAGTGCTCTCCACCCACATGTGGAGCTGTTGATCACCAATTTCTGGTCTTGATTCTGGAGCCAGATTTTTGTCCATCAAGCAGTCCATCCATCAAATCCATATCTTTCCAATTTTGGAAGAAGGATATTGTGGGGTGCAGTGTCAAGGGTCTTACTGAAGGCTGGAGAGACAACATCAGTGGCTCTTCCATTGTTCATTGATGTAATTTTGACTGACCAAGCTGGTTTACCATCACCTCAAATTCCATCTCACAGTGTTTGGATTTTTCAGAAATTTCCCCTTCACTGTGGAAATCAGATGGCTAATGCAACAGCCTGAAACAGAAGGAAGGCATAATCCTTTCATTCAATGACTGTTTTTAAAAAAATCAATGTATTTACAGTTTCCTTATTATTTCCGTATAATCCTTTGCCAACACAGTATTTCTGGTATCACACCATGGGAGAAATAAGAGAGAGAGGTTTATTTCAGGAATCTTAATGTATGATTCTAACACAGGGAATCATAGGGAAAGAGAGAATGTGCCAAGTTTAAACAAACAAACAAACAAACAAATATAAAAACCATAACCAGCAAGAGCAAAAGAGAGAAGATAAGAAGGAAAGAAAATAGTTGATGAAACAGAAAAAAAGAGAGAAAAGCTGTAGACCAAGTTCTGAGATATGAATTCATTATTATACCTCTGCTACTATACAAGCATTTCTGCCTTCCTCTTGAATTTAAAAAGAGCTAAAGAATGTAATTTAGGATTAGACATTTAACTTATAAATGCCTAATTACATGAAATTACATGGAAATATCTTAAGGACTGATAGCTTAATATTATTTTACTAACAATGATGTTTATTTCTTAAGGTAGTATATATTTTTTATTTTTTTTTATTTTTTTTTTTTTTTTTAGGTTTGAAGAACCATCATTCTTAACCCCTCTTATTACTGGGAAGATCATATGTATATATGAGTAACACTGAAACAGTCCTATCTGGAAGAGCAAGTTTTAAATATAATCCATTAAAGTTGTGGATCTGGCTTTGAGTCTTTATCCATTTTGTCTTACTTAGCCACATCTCCTCTGCTTTTTGTCAGAAAGATTTTCAGATTCCAAGTAAACTTGACTTTGTGTATACATATGAATAAAATTACTGGGCCAATATTATCTAATTTGAGTGGTTGGCATAATTGGAGCTATGTTGATTTACAATAAAAACTAGGCCATTAAATCAGTGAGAGATGACAGGGAAGCAAAGGAATAATAAAATATCCAAAAGAATATTTTAAAAACCAAAGGTGTCTATTATTCATTTTCTTAAATTATCCCATTAAAATTAAGATTTTTTTTGGAAAAAGCTTAAAAACTCATTAAGATTTTACCTTTGCTTTTTCCTTAACATCTTCTCATAGCTGTTCCCAATATATTCTCCAACATTTCATAAGAGAAATAACCCTGCTTTTTTTTTTTTCCATAACATTCGTTTTTCCTGAAATTTGTTAGTTAACCAGAAATACATAATGATGAATAAAGATATTCCAGACCTAGTGTGTTGTCTGTTTGTTTTACTTTAGTTCATCAGTGACACTTTTTCAACAAATTCATGCCTTGAAGTTTAACCTTCATCTTTAATCTGTGTGAGACCTCTTCTCATAACTCACTGCTGCAGGGACATTAGTGGATTCTCCAAGGGAGGAATGCACCATCTTTCTGTTTTAAATCAAAAACTCTTTTTGCAAATTAGCTTTAAGTGTCATGCAAAAATCCTTCAGAACACTCTCTGAATCTTTTGCTCTGATTGCTTTGAAAATAGCTAAGGTAGCAGCAGTTAATGGGTTAAAACTAGCAAAAGAAAAAGTATACATACATATATTAGACCTTTCACTTCCAACAGACATGGGTAACAGGTGTATCCTATTCTTTGCTAAAATAATTAATTTGACCTCAGGTGACCAGTGATAGGATGTGAAGAAGTGACCTTAAGTGGCACTCAGGGAATTTCAAATTGGATATTAGGAGCAATTTCTTCACAGAGCACATGTTTAAGCATTGGTTGACCAAAGAATTAGTGGAGTCTCTATCCCTAGAAGTATTTAAGAGATGTATGAATATGGCACTAAGGGACATGGATTAGTGACAGGACTTGGCAAATGATTAGACTTGGTGATTTTGAAGATCTCTTCCAACCTAGATGATCCGACCCTATCCGACCCTACCCTACCCTACCCCATTCTGCCCTACCCTACCGTATCCTACACTACCATACTCTATTCTATTCCATTCCATTCCATTCCGTTCCGTTCCGTTCCGTTCCGTTCCATTCCATTCCATTCCACTCCATTCCATTCAACATTTACTTGAAGCATTTTAATTTTGGAGGGATAGTTAGGGCAGTTGATTGGAAGTGGTACACACAGAACAACTGACAGTACTCCCTTTTTCTGTACTTGCACCGTTAATTAAATAGAAGATTTCAATCTGAAAGACAATCACATAAGTCCACAGGGTAATCAATATGACATTGTAAGCCATGCAAAAAATATCTGAAAGAAAATATAATACAGATAAAAAATAAAAACACTCCAATAAAACATCACACCTACTATAACTTTTTAGTCCTCTTTTTACAATTCAGGAAATATGTGGTAGATGATCCGGTATGGTGTCTGGTGTTGTAGTAGGTGTTAGCGAGTCATTGGGATGTGACACTCTAGGACCTCCCCTGCTCTGTAGGCGATAACGAGGTATCGAGATGTGACACGATAGGACCTTTGTTTCACAAATCATGACACATGCTTGAAGGACATAGAAGGGGCCTAGATAAGGCACTAGGATGTATAAGTCTCTGCTTAGTTGCAATAAAGGCCATCTGCTACATCCTCATATTGGTGTCTGTGTTGCAATGGCCCTAGCGAGGGGAGATCGCTAGCCCCCGGCAGACCGGATCTCGAGAATGGGGACTACAGTCTGGTATGATGCTATGTTTTGGTTTGGGAGAAAAACAGTGTTGATAGCCCACCAGTGTTTTGGTAATTCTGAATGGTGCTGTGCAAAGCAAAGAACCTTTCAGCTTTCTGGCTGTTCTGATGGCACTTGGACCTAATCAAATGGAGCCAGGAAGCTAGCCTGGAAGGGCCAAGGGATTGTACAATATTATGTGATAACAGAAAGGCTATAAAGCTGTGGGAAGTTGACTGGGAAAGACATCTGTTGGTTGGGAATTTGCTGGATATTGGTTCATGAGTGTGAGCAATTTTATATTGTCGATAAATAATGCATATATATACACATACATTTTTATTGATATATATTAATATATAATGATATATATATCATGCATACATATTGATATATATGTCAATATCTTTTTCTTTCTTTTCTCATTTAATGTATTCTATTTTGTTTTCTTTTTAATTCCTAATTCTCTCCCTTATCCCACCAGAAAAATAAAATCTCTGCCTTTTCTTCCTATTCAAACACTATCCTGAGTGTGAAATGAAGACCTTTACCTCAATTAAGGCAAATGTGTCTCTAGAGTGTAAAGACTGGGTACATCACTTTGAGAACATTTGAATTTTTGTTGATGTTTTACAATAGAAATAAATCTCACTCAATTTAACTGCCTATATGTACTAGTGGAAAAACTGTTGTAGTTTGTATATTTTTTAGATATTACTGACAAGGCTTTAGATATTACTGACAAGGAATCATAGAATCACAGTCTCATAGAATCGCTCAGATTAGAAAAGAACTTAAAGGTCATCAAGTCCAACCATGACCTAACCATACTACCCTAATTCTAACAACCTTCTGCTAAATCATGTCCCTGAGCACCACATCCAAACGGTTTTTAAACACATCCATGGATGGTGAATCAACCACAGAACCATAGAATGACAGAATCAAAGAATCGCAAGGTTGGAAACGACGATCATCTAGTCCAAACATCCTTCCACTACCATTGCTACCAGAAGCCTCCAAACCATATCTCGCAGCTCCTCATCCAGATGCCTCTTGAACACTGCCAGGGACAGTGACTCCACCTTCCTGGACAGGGCTATTCCAGTGCCAGACCACTCTCCGAGAGAAAAAGTTTTATCTTTATGTCTAACCTAAACCTCCTCTGGTATAACTTTTTGTACCAAGCCATTTCCTCAGGTCCTGTTTGTTGCCTGAAAGAAGCCAAACCCTTCCTCATCACAAACTCCCTTCAGGAAGTTGTAGAGTGCAATAAGGTCTCCTCTGAGCCTCCTCTTCTCCAGACTAAACAACCCCAGCTCCTCAGCCACTCCTAACACTTGTGCTCCAGATCCTTCACCAGTTTTGTTGCCCTTCTCTGGACACATTCCAGGGCCTCAATGTCTTTCTTGTAGTGAGGAGCCCAAAACTGAACACAGTACTTGAGGTGCGGCCTCACTAGTGCTATGTATAGAGGGATGATTACCTCCCTGCTCCTGATGGCCAAACTATTTCTAATACAGGCAAGATGCTGTTGGCCCTCTTGGCCACCTGGGCACACTGTTAGCTCGTGTTCAGCCAAGCATCAACCAACACCCCCAGGTCCCTTTCCTCTTCACAGTCATCCAGCCACTCATCCCCAAGCCTATAGTGCTGCTGTGGGTTATTATGGCCAAAGTGCAGGACCCAACACTTGGCCTTGTTGAACCTCATCCCATTCACCTCAGCCCAGCGATCCAGTTTATCTAGATCTCTCTGAAGGGCCTCCCTACCCTCAGGCAGATCGACACTGCCTCCCAACTTGGTGTCATCTGCAAACTTACTGTGGGTATACTCAATGCCTTCACCTAGGTCATCAATAAAGATATTAAATAAGATGGGGCCCCAATACCAACCCCTGGAGGACACCACTTGTAACAGGTCACCAGGTGGACTTTGTTACATTAACCACTACCCATTGGGCACGGCCCTCTAGCCAGTACCTTACCCAAAGAAGATTATACATGTCCATGCCATGGGCAGCCAGTTTCCCCAGGAGTATACTGTGAGACATCATGTCAAAGGCTTTGCTGAACTCTGGATAGACTACATCAACAGCCTTTCCCTCATCTACCAGGTAGGTCACCAGTCGAAGCTGTGGGGGGCAGTGTCAAGGCTTTATTGAAGTCCAGGTAGGTCCACATCAGCCTTATATTGGCAGTTTATGTTCTTTCACACCTTTATCCATATATGTATGTAAGTTGATGGATAAGGTATTGGATAGATGAATTCCTTAGATGAATGGAAATACAGAATGATATAGCTTTTTTATTTAAATTTAATTATTTTGATTGATTCCCCTGAGGATCTAACCAGGGGTCTACTAAATTTTGAGTGGAAATAAATGAGATCAATACAGAAGAGGCAGAGAGCAACTTCTTAATTATACTTTAGAATTTGACAAACTATTATCCTATGAAAGGAAGAGCTAACCACAATCACAGGTGAAAAGTTTTGGATGTAATTAAATATTCAACAACAACAACAACAACAAAATCTCTTGACTAGAAAATTTTGGCAGAGAAGTCAGGAAGTTTTTTCTTGTGACTTTCAATTTGTAGTCAACAACTCTATGGAAAAGTGTTTTTCTAAGAACAAAATTAGTTATCAAAATTTTTATTATCATAGTGACATGAAAGAAAACTGAGCCAGATCTTCACAGGGAAAAAAAAAAAAAAAAAAAAAAAAAAAAAGCCATGAAGCATAGCAGTGGTATTAAAGGTAAAAAGAAAATTTGCCTCCGGATGATAAGAAATATAGAAATAGAAGTAACAAAATGCAGTAGAACAACAATGATATATAAAAGATAACTTCTTATCATTTCCACAGGAGAAACATAGGCAGGGATAGACTGACTTTTTTCTATACTGTCTCATGTTTCTCTGGGGAGAACAAAATGTCAGTGTCTATTTCTACTAAATAGCTCTCAGTTTTGAATGAAGATATGCTTAGGACCATGATTTTCTTCAGAAACTGAGACTAGATGAATTCTTTATCTATCATAGATACAACCTGCACTGTTTGAAATCTCAGTGTTCTTCTCTGTTTCTAGCTTACAATAAATGAATTTTGTTCTTTCTGACCTCAGTTAAACATAAAGGATTTCCTCAAGACCAGAGCTGGTTTCTGCAACACTCTGTACTTCCTAGTTCTCCAAAAATTTGTCATCAGCTGTCATAGCCTCCTGCTAAATGGTGTTGTCATTTTTATTTATTTATTTATTTTTTTTGTGTATGTGTCTGTGTGTGTGTATATTAATGCATACATTTTCATATACATATGCATAAGCATAAGTATATGCATACATGTAGAACAATATCTGGAAGTAACATGAAAATATGTTTAGCTGTAACTTCTTTATGCTATTTAGTTGTAACTTCTAAAGGTTGTTCTAATAAGCAAAGGTGTTTTTCATCTACAATTTCTGGTAACGTGGAACTAGCTGTTCTTCAGTTTCTAGTGTCCTTCACATCTTTCAGAATCATAAAATCACAAAATCATAGAATTGCTCAGGTTGGAAAAAACCTTAAAGGTCATCAAGTCCAACCACAACCTAACCATACTACTCTAACTCTAACAACTCTGCTAAATCGTGTCCCTGAGCACCACATCCAAACGGTTTTTAAACACATCCAGGGATGGTGACTCAACCACCTCCCTGGGGAGCCTATTCCAGTGCTTAACAGCCCTTTCTATATTTTTTTTTTTTCCTGATATCTAACCTAAACCTCTCCTGGCACAACTTGGGGCCATTTTCCCTTGTCTTGCCATCTATTACCAGTGAGAAGGGATCAACCCTGCTCTCACTGTAAGCACCTTTCAGATATTGGAAAAGAGCAATACAGTCTCTTCTCAGCCTCCTCTTCCCCAGACTAAACAGCCCCAGTTCCTTCAGTCTCTCCCTGTAGGGCATATTCTCCAAGCTCTTCACCAGCTTTATTGCCCTTCTTTGGACCTGCTTCAGCACCTTAATGTCGTTTCTGTACTGAGGTGCCCAAAACTGAACACAGTACTCAAGGTGAGGCCTCAGCAATGCTTAGTACAGGGGCAGGATGACTTCCCTAGTCCTGCTCACTACAACATTCCTGATACAAGCCAGGATGCCACTGGCCTTCTTGGCCACCTGGGCACACTGCTGGCTCATATTCAGCTGATTGTCAATCAGTACTCCAAGGTCCCTTTCCATCAGGCAGCTTTCCAGCCACTCCTCCTCAAGCCTGTAGGATTGCCTGGTGTTGTTGTGACCAAAATGCAGGATCCGACACTTGGCCCTATTGAAACTCAGACAGTTTACCTTGGCCTATCGATCCAGTCTGTCCAGATCCCTCTGCAGTATCCTTCTCCCCTCAGCTTATCAACACTCCCTCACAACTTGGTGTCATCTGCAAACTTACTGAGGGTGCACTCAATCCCCTCATCAAGATCCTTAATAAAGATGTTTAATAGAAGCAGCCCCAGTACTGAGCCCTGGGGGACATGCTCATGACTCTTCTTCTGAAAAGTTAGTTGACAAATTAAGGAAAGAAAGAGGAAAAAAAAAAGAAAAAAATTATTTCTATAATTATTCAACTTTTCCATATTGCACACACTACTAGGTGCCATACTAAATAAACCTTGTTAGCAACTCTAACGGACAACAGTTTATTGTTCTAAATTCTGTTCACTTATTATTTATTCCTGTTTATCCCTTGATTAATAATTATAATTAAATAGAGACTTATTGTGATGATTCTGGGAAAAAAAAAGAAAAAGAAAAGAAAAAATAGGAAGAAAATTAACTTAAAGAGCTGCTGTTCTAAGGTATGATAAAGATGAATGGTAAATTCTAAATATGCTGTTATTGGATGTAGATATTAGTGTACTCAGATACACAGATACTCAGAAATGAAGACAGAGATACATGACATTCTACAAAATCCAGAGATTATTGTACATATTCCAAAGCATCTTGTCTGTAATTCACCTCTTTGATAATAAATACTAGAGCAAAACACACTTGAAATACTATAGAATCTATACTACATAGTACCATAAAGTACTATACTATATATATAATGGAGTATAGACTCTATAGGAATGAGCAGAAAAGTGTACTTGGTATTATCTGTTGAATACACACAAATAAATAAAAACAAAGCTCTTAGCTCTTAGCAAGATAAAAAAAGAAAAGAAAAGGGAGAAGTGACAGAGATGTTACAGTGAAGGACTGATGGCTAAAAGAAAATATTGCGTTTTATTCAGTTACAGATTTTATGGCCCTAAGAAAGCCGTTTTATCTTTCCCTTAAGTCACTGGTCCCAAAATATAGTCCACAATTTGATGACACATGATTATGGTGAAGAATTTCTTGTGACTACACAGCACAAGAGAATCTTTAGAACATTTTGAGTTGCAACAGTTTTTCTGCTTTGCAAAGATTTGGATTTAATGCTTTGTGAGAAGCTTCTGTTCCAAGTACAGATAGAACTAATAATACTGCAATAAATTTACCTGATTTTCAGAGAAGCTTAACTTTCATCTGCACCATCCAGAACAGTATGAGATATTGTAACATGTCATCTTTAGAATATAATTAGAGACATATGCAGGGCAAAAACCTACGCTTAAAAAATCCTTCTTTTACCACTACATTCTTTGGACTGTCATTCAAATCCATTCTCCATGTGTATGTTTGTATGGTGGCTTTGATCTTTGTGAGCATATTGTACATCAATTTCATTTCATTATCACACTACAACCTGTACTGACACAGTCGGTCACAGATGTTTGTCTAATCATATCAGAAGTTTTAACTGTTCAGACTATGAATACCTAGTAAGCTTTCTAAATTTCTCCCCATTATCTACATTTCTGTCAATTCATTGCATATTTCAGAAATCTTTCTCTAATTTGATGTTTCCTTTTTTTTTTTTTTCCTTTTTTCTCCTTTTCTGATTTAACTGTTGTATGTAATTATATATCACATCCAAATCTTCATGAATTTCTAGGCTGCTGCTTGCATCTCCAGTTCTTTAATTTTCTATTATCAGGCAAATTACTCTAGTGTTGATTGTTAGTCTCTTTCCCTCCTGATTTGGCCATGCATGCAGATTTGAATCAGGCAAAGTCCATCTACTGGGTCATTCTATAAATCCTTTCTCAAACTGAATCCCTTTACGCTCAGTGGCTTTCTATTTAGTTCTTCCCTCAATGTCCACTGTATCTCATGTTACATAAATCATTAAGGATCAGTCAAACTTCTTGCACTGGTTATCAGGCAAGTCTATGCAACTTTACAGTTCTTCAGCAGAACAAACTGGGGAGACTAGATTTGCCCAGCACAATTTCAATATTGCCATGTGTCACAAAATTACAGAATCATCAAAAGGTTGAGGTCAAAAGGGACCATTTGTGATGATCTAGTCCAATCTCCCTCCTTCAAGCAGGATCACCTAGAGTGCAGTGCCCAGGATCACATCAAGGAGGGTTTTAAATATCTCCAGGGAAGGAGACTCCACAACCTCTTTGGGAAATCTGTTCCAGTGCTCAATCGCCCTCATAGTGAATCGTATTTGTATTACCTCTCTTCTAATTCTCTGTACCTACTGAGAAAGAGATGTTCTGAAATACAAATTTTTCTGATCTAAGAAAACATCAGAAAAACACATTATCTTTTGGTGAAGTAATTTAGCATCTCTCTAAATTCAGACAACTATTAACAGAAGCTAGAACTAACTATATTTCTAAGATTTCCATAGGGGAAAAATTTGTAAACCTCAAAAGCCGTATTACTATACCTGCCCCCTACAATCTCCCTCTGACATTGTCTCTTGGATAGTTTTGTGTTCTGGGGAGAAATAGGTAGAACAAAGTAGAAGCACCATGAATAATTTGAACACAACACAAAGCTTTCCATGAGGCCTATTTCTCTCACTGTTACTCAGAAAAGGCATGTTTTTTTGTACAGCGGACTTGATTCTTTATAATCAAGAGTTCTCAGTGAAGGCCCAGTAAAAGGCAAAGCACATGATAACAGCATTTAACCAGCTATCCAGACTGCCTATGTTTTTTTGTAGTAGATCTAAGTCAAAGAAATTGTGATGTCTCATGTGGTCTCAGAAACCTGACTCGCAGCTCTAGGCTCTAGTGACACACTGAGAACTGTGTGTGTAGACACACACAGTTGGTGATCACCTTGTTACAATCATTAGAAACAATGGCTGAGTCTTTGACAGATGCACCTGACCAACATCAACAGGACTAAGATTTGCAATTAAGAGAATTATAAACAAACAAACAAACAAACAAACAAATACATAAGAACCTCATTTTTCTCATTCCAATGAGGAAAATTCTCAAATAAACAAATTGTAGTTTCTGGATCAATGCAGGGGTCTATTATCCTTGAAGGCAGACCAGTTGCCTCCAGCCAATAAATTTTGGACCCACTCAGAGCTCAAATTACTGTAAATGGTAGGAAAAAAATATATCATGCTGGCATTTACAGCTAATTCTGGGCTTGGCTATATGAAGCTTACAAAGGGTGAAATAAACCCAGTGTACAAAGTCAAAATGAATCATGTGGTGGTTCATTTTTCTTCCAACTGAAAATATATTATTGTCAAGGAAGCCAAATATGTTGTGATGTGCATGTTATACAAAGACCTACAGGATATAACTGCATCACGCTGAGGAAAAATGTGAAGCATGTTTTTCTCTCCATAAAGTCCTCATTGAAATAGAATTGTCCAAAGTACATATAATCAATATGAAGACTTAGTATACATTGGCTGTTAAACATGTCAAGCTCTATTAAAAATGATTCTTGTTTCCCAAAGTTCATGGAAAGCGGAATTCAGTGCCATTTTTGAAAGAAGCAGTAAAGAAAACAAACCAAAATGGAAACAAGAAATCTCTTAAACAAAGGAAAGCATGTATTTAGATAGGCCCTTTCCATATCCGTCTTGCATTAGAATAGCATCATATTTGTTGTATAATGTGGTCAGTGTTCTACAACATAAGGGAGTGTAGTGGAGGTGCTTTGCCAAGTTGAGTTGTATTCCAGCAGGGTGACTGCTTAGTTAAACTTTGCTGTATTTCAGTTTTGTCATTTCTGAAAGAAAGACAACAGCACATAGTGCTCAGCAAATTGTGTTAGCTGCTGAGCTCATCATTCTAGACTTCTTTGTATTCAATGGAGAGAAATAGGCACTCCTGGGTGGTGATTTGCTAACTTTACTATAGATGTCTGAAACTGCTTGAATGAGTTATACCATAAAAATGCTATCTTGTTCCTCTATTGTCTTTGAGCTGTGATATCCATGAACAGGCTTGTGCTTGTGTTGTGCTCTCTGAGTGTCACATCACTAAATTCTACATTACTTCTAATTTACATGTTGTAAGAGGATAACTGGGCTAAAATAATATGAAGAAGTACCAATAGGCAAAATCTCCACTTTGGACAAGCTGGTTTATAAACATCAGTGAAAGTGACTTTTTAACACAGAAGATTATGACCCATTTTTCTCAGTCTCTGGCTTTACTTTTTCATTTGTGATATTTTAAAAGTTAAGAAGATGGTTGTCAGAACTAGATTTGCTTGAAGAATACACCAAAGTGTTTTTGTTTTTGTTTTTGTTTTTTGTTTGAAATTTGATAGCTTATGGATGGAGTATGAACTTTTTACTGTACTCTTTGTAGCACACAACTATAAGTCTTCCTCAGAAGTTATGCTTCTGGAATCTACAATAATATATTGGAGAGACTTAGCCTCTAGTTCTCTTTTTGAACATTTGTGTTTCTTGCTCTTCTATATTTTCCTGTTTCATTCTCTGCAGCACTGAAGACAAAGCAGCATAGCAGCATGTTAACCCATGTGTCTTTGTCATGTTTCTGACGCATAATGTTGACAAGGAACACATTTCCAAGGGAGACTAGAAGTTCCTTGAAGAGATTAGATTAGGAATCAGGAAGAAGTTTTTCACTGAGGAGGTGGTGAGTTGCTGGCATGGGCTGCCTGGAGAAGCTGTTCATGCCCTGTCCCTAGAAGACTTCAAGGCCAGGCTGGATGTGGCCCTGGGCAGCTTGATCTGATGCCTAATATTGTCGGTGCCCACAGCAGGGGGTTGGAACTAGATGATCTTTGAGGTCCCTTCTAGCCCAAGCCATTGTGTGACTCCATGTACTGTAAGAGAAATCTATCACAAGTTACTGAATACTGAGACACTACACTAGACCAGGAATCTCTTGAGCCATAAACGGCAATGAGATCGAAAAGAAATAAAATAAACTTGGTTCTACTTCACATTCTTGTCCTTATCTTATACTGTTTGTGAGGTATTTGCTTTACAGCTCTGTCACAGATAGGAGACTGATCTGAGTAGACCTCCTGTCTGATTTATGTTAGCTACTCTGTCAGGTCACAGGTTGTGGTTGCATATAAGCACTGAAGAACATGACAATTGTCTCTGCTGTCCAGAAAGAACATCTCCAGACCTTCTGAGTTGTTTTGCCTTTTATAAGAAGTTATAATTCAGGGTAGGGAGTGGGGTGGGGGGACTTATATTTTGATACACCAAACTTTTTTTTTGCTAGTACAGGAATCATCTGCATACTATCTACTTTGAATATTCATCAGAAGATCAGAAGATCTTCTTTTTGTAGAAATGGCATAATTCTATTTTACCAGTTTCTCCTCACAATTACACTGGTTCACAGATTTTGAATTTTATAATAAAAAATATTCCGTGAAATTAATGAAAATAATACAGAAAATATCTCTGTTAATGACTAGGATGGAAAAATGGATTCTAGAAGAAATTTAAAACGGTGTTTGTGCATGGCAAAAATATGTTCAGTTGTGGTTTTAAGGATAGGGATTCACAACCATAAACAGAATAGAAAACAACTAGGTATAATTCAAGTTCAAGGGTTATCACCTATTACAGGTATTTGATGGAAAAATAATACCTGAACACTGCTTTAAAATGGCATTTCCACTATCAGTATTGCTAGTGGATCTTCAAGGGCACTGGATTAAGGTGTCTAAATTTACTTTTGTACACAGTATGGAAAGGAAAATGATCCTCTCTGACACTAGGACTTTAGGAGTCAGAACTCTGGATGACATAAGTCTTTGAAGATCCACTGAAAGCAACTGAGCTTCTCTGGCTTCCTCTGAAGAGGATTTATTTCAGCAGTGTTTGCATTTAGATGAATCTAAATCTTGATTTTAAATAGAAAATTGCAAATAATTCTCAGATAATCTTTCACAAGCGTGATATGGAATTGGGTTTCTGAAGGTGATATTATTGTCCTCACAATACCAGGAAACTAGAATTTCTAGACCCCTAAGAGTCCATCCAATGCAGAATTCTCAGTTTCTGCAAAATTGGAACAGAAGAATGTATGAAGTGCAGACCATGGAAAGTGCCTATCCACATTCCTATAGTTCTTTTTTTACTCAGGGGCAAAAATAAATAAAATAAATAAAATAAAAAAATTAGTAGTCATTCAGCAACAATACAGGTTCTATGTATCTATGAGCAGTACAAAGAAGAATTTACTCCAGTTTACTTCACCAATCATCACTTCCTTTTCTTTGATATCCCATACCCCAAGAGCATTATTTCAGCTTCCATGAAACACAACTTCTCCTCATTTCCAGTTCTGTATATTACTTTACTGAAGTTATCTTAAAACTTATTTACAAGGTCTTTTATACAGCTCCCTTATTTATTTATTTATTTGTTTATTTGTTTATTTATTTATTTATTTATTTTATTAAGTGGAAGTTATGCATTTGAAAATATATTATTTTTGTTATGAAAGATTGAGGTTTTTTTTCTTACTAACACAACATAATTCTTTGAAGTGAAAATAATACTTTGGTCCAGAAATCATAAGATTAAAGTTCAGTGTGGAACATGGCAAAGTACTAAGAGTGTTTGAATAACTGTTATTGGGAATGAAAACCTTCTTTGGACTTACAAGAGAAGACAATATTTTTGTATCTTTAGCTTTTCTCTTTTACTCCTATTATTATATTCATTTATATATGCATCTGTCTTTGACTGTGTCAGCCAATCCTCCCAACTTCGTATCATCAGCAAACTTGCTGAGGGTGGCCACTATCCCCTCATCAAGGTCATTCATGAAGATGTTGAACAAGACCAGACCCAGCACAGACCCCTGGGGGACACC
The DNA here is from genome assembly GCF_905368555.1 of Meleagris gallopavo. Taxonomy (NCBI): domain Eukaryota; kingdom Metazoa; phylum Chordata; class Aves; order Galliformes; family Phasianidae; genus Meleagris; species Meleagris gallopavo. The sequence continues at coordinate 6,162,045 of NC_139435.1, forward strand.
ACTGGTTACAGCTCTCCAGCCAGACTCTGCACCACCAACGACGACCCTCTGCGCTCTGCCAGTCAGACAGTTCTCAACCCACCTCACTGTCCACTCATCTATCCCACACTTCCTCAGCTTTGTTATAAGGATGTCGTGGGAGACAGTATCAAAGGCCTTTCTAAAATCAAGGTAGATTACATCTACCGCTCTTCCCCCATCCACCCAGCATGTGACAGCATCATAGAAGACCACCAAGTTGGTCGAGCATGACCTCCTCTTGGTGAACCCATGCTGACTACTTCTGATAACCTCCTTTTCTCCCACTTGTCTGGAGATGGCATCCAGCACAAGCTGTTCCATCACCTTACCAGGAACGGAGGTGAGGCTGACGGGCCTATAATTACCCGGATCTTCCTTCTTTCCCTTTTTGAAGACCGGAGTGACACTGGCTATCCTCCAGTCTTCAGGGACCTCCCCTGTTGTCCAAGACCTCTCAAAAATGATGGAGAGCGGTTCGGCAGTGACCTCCGCCAGCTCCCTCAGCACATAAACATATAAAGGTTTTCCAAGTGCCTCAATCTTGTATGAAGTTACATCTATGTACCATTTTAACGTTATTTTTCACTTGTCTTTCTGTATCTTTGTTTTTTCTGGTGAGGAAGAGAAGTTATGGTGTGAGTAACATATAATGCTGTTAGTAGTAAATTAAAGAGCTTCCTGGTATTTAGATTTTTTATTTTTATTTTTATTTTTGCCTCCTGCATTACTCCAGGAACCTACCTTTCACCACCACTGGATGCAGGTCAATTCTTCAGAAGCAAACCCCAGATCAGAAAATGTTCAAAATTGATTTTAAAGACCTAGATCACATTTTTTTGCACATATTTCCCATGAAATGATGCAAATATTCCTTGTTTCAACAACATTTCCGCAGTAAGTGAGTAAATAATTCACCAAACCTGAGTTCGTGGTTTGTTATAATTTATAAAGAAAGTAAAGAATATTTACTTTGAGATTATTTTAACCTTTATGAAATGCCTATTTTAAAATGACACATTCTTATGAAAACCAATAGAAATATGCGTAGTGCGAAATAATTTTCATTTTGCCATGTATTCATTATCCAACACAATTTATAAACTAGATTAGATGACTCAGTGACAGTGTTTCCACAATGGTACACTTGAACCTATAAAACTCTTTATGGTAAGCCATGCAAGTGATAAATAATTTCTCTCAATATTTCTCTTGCCTCCAAACCATTTAAGCTCATGGAATTCATGAGCAGAAACTATTTTTTATGTACATAGGAACTTGTTTGTGTTTTCTTTATTGGTTTTTTTTTTTTTTTTTTTTTTTCCCTACATCTATGTCCACTTTTCCCCTTGAATTCAGATCTGTTTTTATCATTCAAAAAGAATTGGAATGTATTGCAGGTCAAATAATTTGATACTGAAACCATTCTCTAGTCCTGATTCATTGTTTCAGTGGCAAAAATTACAAATGCTTTGGCTTGATCAGATGATATTTCAGGCAAGAGGTAAAGTGCCTCCCCAAGTACATCTCACCACCTGGACTAGATGAACTCTTCCAGTGCCTCTTTGTCTCTAATGCTTCTAGTTCCTCTTAGGAGCATCAAAAGAGCTTAGACAATGTGCCAATAGTTCCTTTCAGCAAGAAAGCACCTCTTTCCTAATGCTTTTACAGCAATTTTGGATAGTGTCTTTCTAACAAACTTAATTCAATTATCTCATTTTGTGCTTTCTGAAGATTCAGCTGTATTCTAGCCTGTACATAGTTAGATCTGCTCACATATGTCCATTCAGGTGTCATCCCAGAAGAGGAAACTCCTCCTGAATCCCTGGAGAAAAGAAGGCTGCGGGGTGACCTCATTGCAGATTTTCAACACCTAAAGAGAGCCTACAAACAAGAGGGGAATCAACTCTTAGAAAGGGTTGATAACTGCAGGATATGGGGAAATGATTTTAAGTTGAGAGAGCGGAGATTTAGGTTGGATGTCAGGGGAAAATTCTTTACAGAGTAGAATAGTGAGGTGCTGGAACAGACTGCCCAGAGAGGTTGTGGATGCCCCACCCCTGGAAGTGTTCAAGGCCAGGATGGGGCCCTGGGCAGCCTGGTCTAGTATTAAATGGGGAGGTTGGTGGCCCTGACTGTGGCAGGGGGTTGGAGATTTATGCTCTTTGAGGTCCTTTCCAACTCTGGCCATTCTGTGATACTGTGATCCTGTGAATCCCCAAAAATCTGAAGAAGAATGCTTTATTCCCCAGCAACCCTTATGACAGTGATTAAATACTACAAACAAATTCATAAAGGTAATTAAGAATATTAGTTTGATCATAGGAATTCATTCCAGTATCTACATTCAGAATAAAGCATCCAGTAGCCAAAATTATATTGTTGATAAATGAATGCAGGAACACATTCAGCCTACTAACAGAATTTATAACTAAAATGTTAGGTTTCCTAACTTCCTCACCTAAAGTAGAGATTTGTTGTATGAATTGAATTTAGCTTCAGATTCTGTTGACTCAAAGAGAAATAGGGAACAAAATATTTTTTGGAAAAAAAAGGCTATAGATAGTAAATGGGCCATATCTATAATTATATCTACAGAGGTGGTTTGGGGCTTTTTTTTTTTTTCTTTTTTTTTTTCTTTTTTTTCCCAAACCAAAGGAAATACTGATTTTATAAATCAATTTGAAGACAAGATTATCCCACTGAAAAATTATTTGTGCTACTCTTAGTTTAAGATCATCTAGTTCTGACCCCCCTGTTATAGAAAAGGAACGTCTTCTAGACAAGGTTACTCGAAACCCCATCCAGCTTGGCATTGAGCAACCTCACTGGGCAACTTCTTCCAGTGTCTCAACACCCTCACAGAGGAAGAACTTATTCTGGATATCTAATCTAAATCCACCCTATTCCATTTAAAATCATTTCCTCTTGGCCTGTCACTACATGCCCTTCTAAAAAGTCCTCCCCACCTTTTCTGTAGGCCTTCTTTGCCTACCAGAAGGTTGCTATAAGGCCGCCCCAGAAACTTCTTTTCTCCAGGCTGAAGAACCGCGGCTCTCTCAGCCTGTCCCCACATGGGAGGTGCTCCAGCCCTCTGATGATCTTCATCTTCTCCTCTGAACCTGCTCCAACTGCTCCATGTTCCTCTTGTGTTGAGAGACCCAAAACTAGCTGTAATACTCCAGATGGGGTCTCATGAGAGAAGAGTAGCAGGGCAGAATCACCCATTGATACATGAGTGATCACTGTGATTAGACTCTGTACAGCTATGCAAATGTGTAACATTCAAAATGGAAAAACCTTTAGATATAAGGTTTTGTTTTTTTTTAAATACCTTATGAATCCATTTCATCAAAATTATTATTATACCTGCATTTATTATTTTCATCTTATTTGTATCTATCATTGACACTAATTCTTTCTTTCAGAATCCCATTAAAACCTTTGAAGTCCAGTTTCCATTTCTGTTGTCCATAAGCCATTTTCTACCTCCAGTGATCTTGCTTCAGTATTTGCATGCAGCTATTGTTCAGCCTTCAATTCATTAAGCTGATACATATTGACTCATTATCACACAGACAATAGCAGTAATATCTTATGCAAACAGAGTTCCCAGACCTTTCATGATAGCACCTATTAGCAAAAATGAAAGTTTTAGTCTTAAAGTAAGAATTGTTGTGGTTTTATTTTTCCTTGTTTGTTTTGTTTTGTTTTATTTTGTTTTCATGTTTGGTATGGCAACATATTTAATTTGTTGCTACATCATTTCCTCTAGCACAAAGAAAATCTGGTGTTTTGGTGTATTTGAGTTTAGAAAGGCAAACAGAGATTTTGTACTCTTTATTTTGATTGGCTTTGTGCTAACCTCTTGAGCTTGATTGTTGAGGCACAGGCTGCAGAAACAAGGCCTTGGCTTCCATTTATCCAGATATGTTCCAGCTTTGAACAGTATGGTTTTAAAATAGAAAGAAATTATTGTCAGTTTGATGCTGTAAAGTCCACAAGATGTGTGTCCACCTAAGACAGACCAGAATTTTTCAAAACCAGCTTCAGCAATCTTTTTTGTTTCCTTTCCCCATCTTCCTCCCCACTGTCTTCAAGACTGTGTTTTAATTTTCAGACTGTCCTAATATAACTTCTTCTATGTCTGCCTAATTTACTACCTTCCATACACAAACATAGACACAAACGTACAACTTTTTTTTTTTTTTTTAATGCATGCTCAGAGAGAAAACACACCAGTGTAAGCTGTAATAGAACTGCTAATGAGCTGATGTTATCTACCAATCTATTTAAAATTCTGTTTTCTTTCTGCTTTGTATTTGGGGTTGTAATTTTAATTTTCAAGTGCAGTCTCATTTCTTCTCCTTAATTTCCACCTTTCCCATCCCAATAAACAGTCCACACATTCATACAAAAACAAATAACAGTTTGTAGACTGGAGAGAATCATTTATGTATTAGTGCCATAGACTGAGTTGCTTAAACAAACCTCAGAGATTTGTATTTTTCGGGGGACAGAGACTATAGCATCTGTTAGAAGCCTACAGGTGGCATTAGGGTGCAAACGATAATAACAATATTGACATGGTTGTTTTAGGGATGCCTAAGGGAGGGAAGACAATATATGACAGACAGGAGGAATAACTCCTCTATTGAACTTTGTGTGTGTGTACATGTACATGTAAATATAATTAAAACAAATAACAACAACAACAAAGACATGTATATAGATGTATATAGCATAAGGGTAATGAACACCAGTAACAATGTCATAATCCAAGCAGATATCTCACTGTTATTGATTTAATAATTCTTAGTTAAACATACAAAAGATATCATCTAATGAAAAATTTGAATCAAATCCACATTTGTACAATTTATTGTATTAAGTTATTTCTTAAGAACATACAAACAAGTTACAAAGAGTTATAGGTCATGTTAGGATCATAGCAGTCAAATATTTAATACGGCACACTGAACTCATCTGTTGCAATTGCAATCTCATCCAGTTTTTGAATGCTTATTCACTGCGCTAGCTTTCCTATTGCTTTTCCTAATCTAGTTTTAAATGTCTGAACAATGAAACATCTGCTGGAGAATATCCCAACATTCCCTGGGAGAATCATACAAGCCAAGCAAATATTTCCACAGTATGCATTTCAGCTGATCATTTGTTCTCTGTAATGCTTTGTGTCTTCCACATCATAACTGCACTCCTTCAGCTAACTTTTTTTTTTTTTACTTTTTTCTTTTTTTTTTTTTTATACAAAATAAAACAAAAAAAAATAAAAAGCTTCATTTGTAAAGGCAAGTAATTTCTGTTAACAACTCCTTCTGGATTTGGAATGGAGTGAAAGATTTAAAACTTTCTAAGAAATATAATACAGTTCTTATAGTATAAGTTCTTATAGTTCTATATATAGTTCTATATAGTATATAGTTCTTATAATGTAGTTCTTATTTAAGAACTATATAATATAGTTCTTAAAATTATTGTAGGAAAAAAAAAATCAATTACATTAGTTAATAATATTTAAAATATTAGAAAGATTTTGGAAATCTTCCTCCCCCCCATAGATGCACAGGCTGGATTTCCAGCAACAAAAATGTATTTTCCCCAAGAAGGGACTTTTTTGCAGATATTTTGCAATAAACCTAATTATACATGTGCTTTCATGAGAGCTACACACATGAGCAGAATCATTCAGTGCATTAAATCCAAAGTCAATGACCGATATCAGGAATTGGGAATCTGATAGAAAGCAGCACATTATTACAACAGAACTTAAACTCAAGTATTAGATTCTGCTTTGCATAAGTAATTGGTTTCCTTGGATAGGTTACTAAAGAGTAGTTAAACTGCAGATGGCATGAGTGTAATCTGTCTGTGTGTCATTTTCTCAAATTATTCTGAATAAACCACTAAGAGATAGGATTGTAATCTCAGCCTCATGCCTTCACTTTTGGGTGAAAGAATACAGAGCCTAAAAGCTGAGAAAGTCAAGCCAAGAGAGCAAAAAACAAGTGAGAAATGGTGATGAATTAAAAAACATGTAGTGAAATATGGAAAAATTAAGTGCCATAGCCTGACCAAATCTATGAAGATGTGTAGTGGGTGCTTGGCACTTCATTTATGGTAGCTTTAATATGTCCTGATAATAAATGTTATTTGAAGGAAACTGATGGAAATGAAAAAGAAACCTATCTGCTCATGATAATAACCTTAATATTTAAATATTCTCTTTAGCTGACATGTTTTCTGCTCTGATTCAGTCCTCAGTCTGGAGCCAGTCTGTAAACAGCAGTCTCCTGCCTCTCACAAGCAGATACTTCGGAATGTGGGGTTTAGGAGACTTACCAACACTCTTGTCTCATCGGGGAAACAATTTCATTTCTACCCTAAACCATAGGGTGCAGCACTGAATGCACTGGTTCATGAGCTGATCTTTTGTTTCGAGTCTCTGGAAAGTAAGGCAGGGTAGCATTCAGAAATTAAGGGCAATAGGCAGGATTAGTTAATTTAACAGCTAATTTACTAAACACCTCCTGAAAGTTCTTAAGGATTCAAGCTAATTGTGGGTAAAACAAAATTATCATTCAAAACATGGGATGAAATTGTTGCATGGTTTTAATATCTTTCCTATTACAGTATTTGGGGGGGGGGGGGGGGAAGTGTATTTTTAGCAGGGCAGTGTTGGTTCTCCACAAATGCAGATTTCATCCACCTCTGTATTAGGATAGGAATGTAAACATAACCACGGATATTTAGATTTAAAGGCCTACCTTTGAAATAGGTTTCTAAACTTCTTTTACAAAAGAAATCGAGCTTTAGACCTCAATAAAATCAGGTATCTAATACAATTCAAGGTACTCTACTTAATTGGTTTTGGCTTCCAGCTTTGAGTACAGGGGATTATAGGTAGCTCTGCCAGACCCATCTTGATGTTTCATGCTCTCCCATAATCTCCAATAACACTTGATGCTTCTTTTTATATGACAAAACCAAATCTTTAGTTTACAAAGGTAGTAAAGCCTACAGAGTTTACAATCAACCAAATTTAGATGACTTCTTTAGAAGAATTGTTTAGCTTTCTAGACTACCTGTATTCTGTGAACTACCTCTGAAACTTTAAAATGCATTTCACATGTGGACGACTTACCACCAAGGTCATCATCTTTGTCATATACTCCAGTCTCACTCACATCTCTCTTGTACTAAAGAAACTGGAACTGAACCCCAAAGTCTAGATGTAGTCTCACCAACACTGTATAGAGATAGACCACCTCCCTTGATCTGCTAGCAATATTGTTCCAAATACATCCCAGGATATTGTAAATTTCGTTGCTGCCAGGACATGCTACTAGCTCATATTCCATTTCTTGTCCACTAAGTCTTTTCTTTCCAGATGAATGGCTGCCAGCATTAATTGGTGTCTGGAGTTATTTCTTCTCAAGTGCTAGAAGCATTATCTTTCCTCTGAAGTGTCCCAGATGCTGAGTTCAGAACTCCACATTCCAGACCTGAGGATGGCCTGATCAGAAAAAACTGAAAACACAAAGCTATGGGATCTTCCATTCTTTGCAAGCTCAAACCTGATCATTCTTTGCCTTGAGAATAGTAAAAAATGTTACTGAATAATGATGTATACATTACTATGTTCTGTACTGTACATGTCCTCAACAATTATTTTACGACAATCTGCAGATATTGCACATAGCCTATTAAACTCTTTTCACTCTTTTTCGTCCCTTCGTTCTCTCTCACCTTCTGCTGCTGCAGACCTGCTTGTCTCATTCCCTTTGTCTCCTCTCAGGGTATTAGAGCCAAGAAAGTCTCAGATTTATAACGACTTTGTGATACCTACTCTACCACCATGTCAATTTAATTTGAACCAATTTGACATCCCTGATATGAACACGGGATTGGAGACCATAGTGATAGTACAACATCCGTTGCTTGTTAAGCCTCCTGCACCTGCTATTGCTTCTCTCTGTAATTGCCCTAGATCAAGAGACCGATTGTAAATGTGTTAAGTTTTGCTGACAACAAAAAGCTGGGGAGAAGCAAGAATTCAGGCTTAAGAGGCAAGGAAAATTCAACAAGATTTGCTGGGCTCAGAGCTGTTATGCAGCAAATGAAATTCAGTATTGACAAACACACATTAATGTAATTGGCCAAGGGAAGTGTGGGACTAAAAGAGAAAAACTGCTGACCAGGAGAAGTAACGGCTTGACAGGGATGCTAATATAATGCTCATCTCATGTGCTGGCACCAAAATCTCTGTGCAAGTGAAGAGACAGTCTCTGAATGTGGAATAGCTTTTTACCTGTCTGAGACATCTACGTATTTCCCTTCTGTTCCTGAAGTATTTCAAGGATTTTAACCAGTAAAGTTGTTGCCTAAAAATTAAACTGAGGCCAGATGATACAAATCATATAAAAGATCACAGAAATTTTGAAACAAGTAACCTTGCTCACAGGCAGCATAAGCATCAATGCTTTCTGAAGTATTTATGCTTAGAAATAGTTATGAAAACACTCATAATGGTAATGAGTTATCAGATGCTCTATCTAGCACCCAATTCACTCAATAATCTTTTGTTCTTATAGAGCAACTCCTGTGCCCTTGACTGTGCTGTTACCATAATGTTGTGTCTGTCCCTCTGAATGGAGCTGGAATATCTGAAGATTGGTTTATCACCAATAAGTTAAGATATGATTAACATCTCTCAACTTCTATTGTCTAAACTTAGAGGCCTAAATCTGTTCTCATTACCTAACATTTCCTTTGTGAGAGTCCAGAATAATAATAATAAAAAAACCATACAAAAACAAAACAAACAAAAAAAAACATTTCCAGAAATTAATTCATATTAATCTAACTTTGATATCTATCTTAAACTGATTCAATCACTCCTAGAAGTATTTATTGATCTATTCATCTATGTTCAGACAAACAATACCACGTTGTAGTCCAAACTGCTCCACCAGAGGAGTAGATTTTTAATTATATTTTTTTACGCTCCTCTTGTTTGTTAATAAGAAGGAGTGTAAAATAATAAACCACTGTTTTTCTTTTAACATGTATGAATTAGGTTAATTTCAGCACTAAGAATTCCTTGAATTGAAAACATGAAGCTATATGCGTCTCCTAATCTGCACAAGATACTCCTTTCCACTTATGGACTGTGATCCATAAAGAATAATATCTCTCATTCTCTTTTTGACTTGAATCAACATTTGTTGCCATTTTGAAAACATCAAATTTAGATGATAGTTTGGTACAATAGCACAAACTCCGTCTAATAGATTTTTTTATTATTATTATTAATACTTTCTCTAATGAAGTGTACCGTGCATGAAACCTCACCAAGCAGTAAGACATTCGTTTCATAAAATCAAATCTCAGTGGCTGGATTTGGGCCGCTGCAAAAGTTGTGTATACTATTTAATCATACTAGCATTCTGAACATATAACTTTGCTTTTATTTTCTCTTGTATCTCTAAACTATACTTTTCAATTTTTCACACTGATGATGATTTGTGTAAAATCAAGAACAAGACGAGGTCAGCCAGAGAGGTAAACAGAAGCACAAGAGTCAACTCAGATGCTGAGTATCTGAATTCAAACTCTGACAATGTGGACAGGATTGAGCTGAGTCAAGAACGTTTGCAAAACAAGCTCAAGCCCATCAGCTTATAACTGTAAAGCAAACATAGTGGAATCCAGTGTGTCTTTCCACTAGTATTAACACTACAGCATCAACTGTCTTGCACTTCAGGCTTTTTCAATAGAGCATGGACAAAGTCCCACACTTTGAATAACAGGAGGACTTGAAATGCTTTGGCAACTCTTTTAGTATGTGAATAAGGGAGCACATAAGGATTAATTTAATGAAGACAAAGTAAGGAAAAGTTTCTTCTCTTTCTCCACTGCTTGAAATTACTCCAGTATTTGCTTCAGAAATTGATGTTTTGAGAGGCCAAGTTTAAGGGTGTCAAAATCAGCTTCTTTCAAAGTCAGGGAGAATTTGAAGATGAAAAAAAGATGTAATTTTAATAAGCATGAAACATTCATTGTTCAGTAATGGTCATTTTTAAATTGAAAACACTATAAACTTATCAAGGCTCCAGATTGTCATTTTCTTGGCATTTTAGATGGGAATGATTAACTTAATAAGGAATGTGACAAAAAATACCTCTATGTGCCTCTAGCAATTAGATTCAAGTCTGATGATTTGGTGTAATTTGATGGTAAATTCTGATGTCATAATCTTTTTTAGGACTCCTATCCTAACTCTGCTAGGTTTTCTTAACCCTATCATGACAGATTCTAAGAAGTAGTGACATATAAACATAAAAATAAGCATTACAAATATTCAACATACAACACATTATCTTCTCTTTGATATTCTCAAAATCTTTTACAAAAATGAACTTCAAAATCTTCACTCACACCTAGGGATCAAAGACATTTATCAATACTTTGCTCCTCTTGCTAATTTTGTTATCAGAAGAAACAACAACAGCATAGACAAGAGTTTAGGACAGGAACTGCACTCCTTGGAACACGCTAGCAAGCTGTGAAAATCAACTTTTTGGCCTGAAGTAAGAGTTTACTTTTCTAATGTTCATTTTATATCACGGAGGGAGGTGAGGCAGCATTTTCCCCAGAAGAGAAGAAGATAATTTATCAGCTGGATTCCTACTGACTCTTCAAATAGCCTATTGTGACCTTTGGTTATTAAATCTTTTGACTGTTAGTTAATTTCAGCTGTGGGGAGGCTATTAGCTGACCGGCTAGATTCCCTGCCCAGCATCTGCTAACCAATGACTTGTGATCTGGGCAATAAAATTGAAATTGCATCTGGACAATAAATGTATTTTGGCTTCTAACACAATGAGAGCTCCCATCCTTCCTTGATTTCTTTATTCTCTAAAGGGATGCCAAAAGCAGCAGGTTTTTCTGTGTCTTGATGAAATATCCCTATGTTGGCCATTATCCATCATTAAATGTTTCTTTACATTTGGTTGTTGAATTCAGAGGTTTGTGGTGGTCTTTCATATAGAAAGGAGATAGATGGAAGAGATAAGTATTAACAACAGCAAAACAAAAGATTAAAAATTGTAACTTCAGTCTCATTACCAAAAGGAAAAGAAAGCTTATGTTTGTAATCAGCACTACATCTTAAATGTGCACTTATCTGTAAAAAAAAGTAGAAGCGTAACTTGATCATCAGAAAGGACTCAAACCATCTGTTCACTATTGAAATAATAGTTTTTTGGCAGTAGAATTAAAAATTATTTCAGTACAGTATGATAAACACATAAACTTTGATATCGTTTCTAGTAATACTAGCAGCTGTCAGGATGAATAGGGTTTGAGGTGTAATTCCTTCTGTAGAGCTCGTTCAGTTGGTTTTCCTTTTAAGATTCAAATGCTGTCTCACTTGCATTCCTAGATTTGTTAGTAGAGTTCAGAATTTAAAGACATCTATAGATGTCTACTGAATCAAAACCACCTGAAACCCACTATGGTTGAATTGCCTGTCATCTTTAAAGTACTGCCAATATTCTGAAGTAGAATAATCTGAGCCTGAAATATCTAATTGTTTGCAAAACTGAAATACAACATTTTTTGGTGCTATCTGGATGGCCAAAATATTTCAAGGAAGATTTTACTTATTGTTACTAAAGTTATTACTTTAGAAAAAAAAAAAAAAGCAAAAGTTGTTCTTGAGTATCATAATATGCTCAACCACTTCAGGTAGAATAAACTAAGTCCTGTTCACAAAGCAAATGCCACTGAGGAGCTGAGTAGCTGAACAGTTTAAAATGTGTGTAGATTTTAAAAAGAAAGGGTGGAAGTGATTACAAGTTGCTGTGTTGTATTTAGTAATCAATGCCTATAACTCTGCAGTGCATTTCTTCTTGTCTAATCTGTTTGTCAAAGTTCTACTTGCCTTTAGAGGACACAGATGGAGATAGACTTCAGCCTAACGAGTTTGTGGTTTATCTTAGGGGAATTGTTTATTTTCATTAAAGAGCATAAGAGAAAATCTAAAGACTGTAACTAAAATAGTGAAAGGCTGGGGTACCTTTTCATAACCTTTCACTCTTTTGAGATTTTAAGGAGCCAGCTTTCTGCACTTTATGATTCAGATGTACTATTGCTATTGCTGTAGAGCTCAGTTAAGTCGCAGATTCTGAAGAGGAAGAGAAGGAATATACCTTCACTGAGTCTAGACATTTCAGGGGAAATACATGTCAACAGTTTGCAGGCCAATTCAGCCCAGTTCCATGCCTAATTGGGCAGGAGAAACCATGGACCCATGACCACTGAGAGGGGGAGGAGGGAAAGGGAAAAAAAGGTAGATATTTGGATATATGATAGCAGAACATGAGATAACACACTATAATACAATAAAATAGGAATTGAAGCTAATAAACCAAATAAAATGTGAGAGAGAGTCCAAAATTGAAAGACTTATTCTAATGCTGAAGGCAGGGTGGCTATAGAGGAAACACCACAGAGATAAGCAGTAAAAGAAAGGCAATCACATGACTCGTGAGCAGTTTTATATTTCCCTCTAAACAGAAAATGGAAAAGAAACAGTGAAGTCTTCTGGGAGATGTAGTTCTTCTTTTCTGAGATCTAAGTACTGAGAAATAGTGACAATCCACAAAACTAGAGCATTAACTCTTTAACTACCAGTGCACTACATGATGTTATGATGTGGAATACCAAAAACAAAAATCATGAAACCATGACAACATGAGACCTTGCTACATAGTTCTTTGATTTTTCTACACACATCTTCCACTAACACCTTCTTGTGCTGTGTTTAAACTATTATTATTCATCTGTGTTCATTACAGTTGACTGCTATGTAAGACAGCAGGATGAAGCTATAAACTAGATTCAGCCCATGTAAGCTTAGGAATTTGAAGACTTGATCTAATGTAAAGAAGCCCAATAACCTGAAATGCCTTTTGTCAGCACTGGAGCAAGTCTGCGAGCTAACTCAACTATTTCCAGACATAACATCTCAGTGATGTCACAAGTATGCAGATTTATGGAAGGACAAGATGCTGATGCCTTTTATTGAATTTTTTTAGGTAGGAAGCTGGATGTCACACGTTCAGTGACATGATTTTAAGACCCAGTTTGAGAAGAAAAAGCAAAAAACAAACAACAACAATAGCAATAAAAGGATCTTTTAAAATATATTTCTCATGAAGCACTGTGCAATCCCCATCATTCCTCTAGTTTGTACTTCACAGGCTTTTTCCTGTGTTCATATTAGATGATATAATTGTGACTGAAGGAATAACAGTGTTTAGCTTCTCTTTAGAGGCTTTTTTGTTATCACATCATATTACATTTTTTGCTTGGTATTATATCCTGCCAGACTTTCGGCAACATTGTTTTCGTCTAATTTGCGAGTATGCATTATTCATTGAAAAAAAGAGAAAATAAATAAATAAATAAATAAATAAATAATAATAAAGGGGGGGGGAGGGAGTAAAAGGAAGAGTAGTTTACATTTCCAGATTGGAAGCCATGGATTATTCATCATTCTGCTGTACATCTCTTATAAAGATGATAAATGAATGTATATGAACTGAACCCTAAAACAAGATAATGTGTTTTTCTAAAAGTTTTGCAGAGCTCCATTTCCACTGTAATTAGTTTACTTTATTATCGAGTTCTCTTAAACCACTATCAAAGTGAAAGCTGAATCCTGAATTGCTTAAAGGAGAAGGGTGGACATAATGAAATGCTCAGTGTCTTTTTCCTTTTCCTTACAAACTACAAAAAATAAATAACTTTGATGAAGATATATAATAAAATTTCTTATTCTAGGACACCTGGATGACCCCAGTGGCTGAAAACTTGCTCTATGGATTTACTCTTGGGGGATTTGTTGATCATTTACATTCCTATTAATAAAAAAATGAGGAAGAGATTTGTCTTTTCGTCATTTTTGAATTGTTTTCATAGTATCACTGAATGGTTTGGGTTGGAAAGGATCTTTAAATCATGGAGTTTCAACTCCCCTGCTATAGGGGACATATCCCTCTAGACCAGGTTGCTCAAAGCCCCATCCAGCCTGGCCTTGAACACCTCCAGGGAGGGGCATCGACAGCCTTGCTGGGCAACTTGTTCCACTGTCTCACCACAATCACAGTAAATAATTTCTTCCTAGTATCTAGTCTATATCTAACCTCTTCCAGTTGAAAACTATTTCCCCTTGTCCTGTCACTACATGCCCTTCTAAAAATTTCTTCCCCACTACATTTCCTTCTCAATGTTCCTTCCCAGCCCCCTTGAGATACTGGAAGGCCACGATAAGGCCCCCTTAGAGCCTTCGCTGGGCTGAAGAGACCCAGTGCTCTCAGCCTGTCCCACACGGGAAGTGCTCCAGCCCTCTGATCACTTTGTGACCTTCCTCTGGGCTTGCTCCAACAGCCCATTGTCCTTCTTGTGCTGGGGTCCCAAGAACTGGATGCAATACTCCATGTGGATTCTCTTGAAAGCAGAGCAGAGTGGCAGAATCACCTTCCTTTAACCTACTGGCCATGGTTCTCTTGATGCAACTCAGGATACAGTTTGCACCTGGTAGCTCATGTTGAGTCTTCCATCACCCGACATCCACAAATTCTTCACCTCTCAACATGTATCTGTGCTTGTGATTGCCCCAACCCAGGTGCAGGACCTTGCACTTTGCTGTGTTAATCTTCATGAGGTTGGCATGGACTCACCTGTCAAGCCTGTCCAGGTCCCTCTAGACAGTATCCCTTCCCTCTAGCATGTCAATTGTACCACTCAGTTTGGTGTCATCTACAAACTTGCTGACAGTGCACTTGATCCCACTGTCCATGTCTCCTATAGAGAGGTTAAATTACTCTGTTCCCAGCACCGATCTCTGAGGAACAACAGTCTCCATTTGGACATTGAGCCGTGACAACCACAACTTTCTGAGTGCAACCATCCAGCCAATTCCTTATCCAGCAAGTGGTCCATCCATCAAATCCATTTTTCTCCAATTTGGCAACCAGGATGTCATCTGGGACAGCATCAAATGCTTTGCACAAGTCCAGGTAAATTATATTAATTGCTCTTCCTTTATTCACCTACACTGTCAGGGATTTGACATCCAGCACTGATGAGAAAACACAATATTGTCACTCTCAGCCATCCCTGTCTATGATCTCTCCTCCCGTAGTGTAAAGGTGACTTTCTCTAAGCTAAACAGAAAACTCTTCCACATGAGATATGGTATTTCAGAGGATATACAATAACTAGTGCTGAACCAAGTTTGACTGGTTTAAGGAAAATAAAAGAGAAAATGAGGAAGAAAGAGGAAAAAAAGAAAAAAGAGGTTTTTTTCATGTGTTTAAATTTGACCAAAGAAAAGGGCATGAACCTTTATCGAGAGAAGTTCCAATTACATATTCGGAATTAGTTTTTTGCCAGGTCTTTTTCTTCATTCAGGTTCCAGAGTGAAGCACCAGAACAGGTTTCCCGGAGTAGTGGTCACGATACTACGCTGCTGAAGTTCAAGGAACATATGGACAGTATTCTCAGACATAAGATTTGAATTTGTGTAGAGCTAGGATGCCATGGTATTTGTGAGTCATTTTCAACTCTGGATACTTTACAATTCTACAGTTCTGCAAAATGAACACAAACATATTTGTTTTTGGTTTTGTTTTATATTTCCTATAGAAAATGTACTGCTTTTAAAATATTCTCATTTTATACAAACCACAACTAAGTAGATCAAAGAAAATAATCAAAACAGGATCATTTAATTAGTTTATATTTTCGAAGAGATTCCACATTTGTTTATCTTTTCATTCCTTTTATTTTCCCCAGATCTTCCATCCTCTTCCCTTTATTTTCCCATAACTTTTTTTCGTAAAAAAAAAAGAAAGCAAAAAAGCAGAATATACAGTTTTTAACAGTCTTAGTATTTTTTAATTATTATTTCAAAAATAAAAATTCAATGTTATTGCTAAATATGTGAACAGGATTATTTATTTTTCAATATAGTAGACAGAGCCTTATATATTTCTTTTCGGATGACAATGGCAAACTGCTGCCACTCATGCTCCATACTTACATCCTTGAAAAAATAATTTCTGAGAATATACAGCATAATTGATAGAAATTTCCTGTTTCTATTGTCTTAAAAAGAATAAATATGGGACTCAAAGACTGGTTTCCCAGCACCCAGAGGGAAAAAAATCAGTTACTATAAATTGTTCCCTGGAGAAACTAAGCTCAGTGCTCTCACAAAGAAGGACATTTGCAGATTATTATTTCCATTAAACACAAAAGTAACTGCCTGTAAACTTGTTCAGTTATTTGCTTTTACTGGCCTGTAAAAGCATAAAATATAAATACATAAATAAATATTTATAATGCATGGATAACAGTGCTAACACATGCCATAAGCCATGCCAGGAGAAAGGAAATAAATCAAGCTTTGTAGATTGAGAGATGTCACTTGGCTTGATTTGTAATAAACAACTTTACTTATCCATATGCAGCTTATTACTGTATCCTATATTACAGATTTACTTAGCCCTCTCCGTTCTGCTAGCCACTGTTCAAGGGACAGACACAGTTTTTAAGTACATTAGTAGTATCCTAATTTAGGAACTTAACAAAAACACAAATATTAGTCTTTCTCTGCATAACCTCAGTGCTGAGTTATTTTGTGGGCTATCTCTGCCCTCTGCGCTAGTCATTATAAAAAGCCAAGGCAACAGTGCTCCCAGTTTAAAGACCTCAGTAAAATTTGAACTTCAATCATACTGGAAGAGATTACTGCATAGATGGACAAGATAGTCAAAGCAAGCCAAAAGTGGAATTGATCATCATGGAAGTAAGAGAAGAACCATTTTCTTGTTATGATATCACCAAAAACAATCTCCTGCCAAGTGTTCAAAAATCCATCTAATGTACATGGATCATATAAACCCGTTGCCTCACTCCAATTTATAGGAGGGAGAGAAGGTTCTTTGCAATCTGTATACACGGAATGAGATTAAGAAAAAATGATTCAAATGTTGGTCAACCAATTTATTACAGATCTTAATCAGGGAGATGGGGAAGGGGAGGACAGACACTATTATGAATTAGGGTAATGGAGAAGGGAAGGAGGACGATAGAAACGGTAGGAAAGAAGAAGCAAGGAGTCTTTGTAGGAAGCAAGAGGGAGAGAGTCACCACCATAGATCCAGTGTGGTTCATAGTTCAGTCACTGGTCTTCGGTAGTGGTCATCGGGCAGTGTTGTTCTGTTGAGAACGGTGATGACATGGCGATGATGGCGACTTCTTTCCAATGGTACTACAAACTTTTTTATAACTCCAGAGTGATTGAGTCAGCTCTTTTTGGAGTGATAGCTCAAATTCAAAGTGGTTGAGTCAGCACTCCTTGGAGTGGCAGCTTCTGGCTTTTGGATCTCAGCAGAAACTCCGTTTTTTCCCATCTTCCAGGCCTTGTCAGCAAATAAAAGGGAGCAGGGAGGCGCCCACTTGTATCTTGCCTTCACAGGATACAATGGTATAATTCCCCAATCTCCCATAGTCAAAAAAAAAAAAAAAAAAAAAGGACTCTCACATCCATGCAAAAAAATTTGCTTCTCAAGATGGTTCTGAGTTTATATTATATATCATTTGTGGCAACTTAACTACACACTGCCATGGTTTAAAGGAATACTCAAAGGAAAGCAATTACTAAGTCACTGAGCTTTAATGCCATCTAGTCTTGTGCCTACCAGTCACTTCTCTTGCAAACCACTGGTGGTTTTATTTCATGCCATCCTTTCTTCCCTTCCTAATTCCCAAGTGCTCAGCTTATTTCAACTGAGTCTGACCCTGGATTCTGGAAAGCAGGGCTGATACTGCAATATGTCCTATGTATACAGTAATGTTTGCAATAGGTGGGTACATTATTTTCCTGCAGGGTAATTTGGTACGATTCATTTATTCATATATGTGGCACATTAGGTAATATAGCCTCAGTATTGCTATTATTACTTACACAGGAAATTTTCAACTGATTTATCTGATTAATACTTGAGATGGCAGCCATAAATAAACAAAATATTCAATAGAGTTTCATTAATTTGGACACTTGTTTCTTCTGTTAATTTTATGGCATTTCTTGACATTGTGGTATGTCATTGTAACTACCACATGTAAGCTGTGAAATATTTTCTAACTGCTGCTTAGTTCAGAATTATTTACTTTGACCTATAGCTAACAAGTTGTTTCCACAGCTATTCCACAGAACGCACAGAGGTCTCTAACCATCACCTGTGGCCATTAGGTCATTTTTTTTCCCACCACTTTCCTGGTAGTTACTCACAAACTGATAATTGCCAACAAATAGATGCACTGTATTGCTGGGCTATCATTTGTTTGTACTTCCCCTTGGCTTAAAGCCCTGCGTTCCTCTCTCGGGCTCTTTCTACATGCCAGTAAGCTGCAATGATAAATAACATTATCGACCTGTAGGTATGCATAAAACATTAGATGGATCGTATGTTTTCCGAACTGTTCAACTTTCATGAATTGCATTTCAAGATTTCCTGATCAGGTGCCTAGGCTCTGGCACCCCAAGATTGGAGGAGGTAGATGAGTTCCAAGGACAGAAGTATTTCAACAAAGCCATGTATATATGTACACACATTCGTATTCTGTCTTGTTTATATCTTAAACTAAACTGTTATTTCAGTTAATTTCTTAGAAAACAGTTAGAAAACCTCCAAATTAAAGTGCATTTTGACCAGTTTAAATGATGTGGGACTTTTTTTTCCCTTGTTGTTGTTGTTTGTTAGTCTTTTGTGCTTCTCTTTATTTCATTAAGCATTTAAGTTCAGTAATGGAAGACAAACTTCATTCTTAATCTTTTTTTTTCACTTGTGTAAAACCATGTACACTTTAAAGGACAGAGGAATGGATTTTTTGTTTATTTGCTTTTGTATAACAACAACATCAAAGCATAAATGATTTAGGAGTATAAATTTAATTTTATGAGGTAGCCTTATAATCAGAAGTCTAACTCCTTTGTATTTCAATTAAAATAAAACACTTAAACATGAAAGACAAAAATGAAAATTGGTTCTTAATTTCTTCGCAGCTAAATGTGTTTATTTTAACTCAGACCATGTGTATGTACGTATTTGTCAATTTACAGAAGCACAGAATCAAAGAATCATTAAGGCTGGAAAAGATCCCTACAATCATCTTGTCCAAATATCCACCTAGCCACCAATATCGCCCACTAACCATGTTCCTAAGTTCTGTTTCAACCTTTCCTTAGACACATACAGGGACTCCACCACCTCCCTAGGCAGACTGTTCCAAAGCCTAACCACTCTTTCTAAGAAGAAATTCTTCCTAAAATCCAATCAAATCCTCTCTTGGCACAACTCAAAGCCATCATCTCTCATCCTATTGCTGATACCTGGGAGAAGAGGCTGACCACCACCTTGCACTACCTCTTTTCAGGAAGTTGTAGAGAGTGATAAGGTGTCCTCTGAGCCTCTTCTCCAGACTGAACAATCCCAGCTCCATCAGCTGCTCCCCATAAGACTTGTGCTCAAGATGTCTCTCACTATCTCTGTTGCCCTTGTCTGGATATACTCCAGGGCCACCTTGATATCTTTCTTGTAATGAGGGGCCCAGAACTGAATGCAGCATTCAAGATATGGTCTTACCAGAGCTGATACAGGAGGATTATCTTCCTCCCTGCTCCTGCTGGCAACACTATGTCTTATACAATTCAGGATGTCATTGGTTTTCTTGGCCATCTGGGCACACTACTTGTTCATGTCCTGCTGAACATTTACAGACATCCCCAGGTCCTCTTCCTCTGCATAGCTTTCCAGCCACTCAACCCTAAGTCTATAGCAATCCATGAGGTTGTGACCAAGTGCTGGACCCAACATTTGGTTTTGTTGAACTTCATTGCACTGGACTCAGCCCAGTGATCCAGACTGTCCAGGTTCCTCTGTAAGGCCTCACTGCCCCCAGGCAGATTAACACGTCAAGCCAGCTTGCTGTCATCTGCAAACTCATTGAGGATGCACTCAATCCTTTCATTCAGATCATGGATCATGGAGCTCCTGTATGTATGTATGTATGTATGTATTTATTTATTTATTTGGGGGGGAGAAAGAGATGGAAAATTCTGTGGTATTCTAAAGCTTTATAAATTTTACAAGAAGGGAAAAGCATAGTGTAGAAAAAATGTCCAGTTTATTTTACATCCAGCAACAACTCAGATTAATTCCTCTCAACAATACAAAATCATTAAAAATGTAATGATTTTGGATCAGTCCCTTACTTCCTTCCAGATCACTACTACTGATGTTAATGAAATAAAATAGTAAAATGAAATAAAATAGATGACAAAACTTTAGATAAAATAACTGTTAAACAGTAATTTCTTCTTGAAGAGCTGGAGGTCATTGGGCCCAACCCTTTATTCACAACAGAACTATAGAAGAATGTGATTTCAATACATGAGGTCCCAAATTTTTATTAATTTATTTTGAAAAATAAATTAGATGTCTAGGAAAAAGATTTGGACAAAGCATTGCAGTTGCAACTGCAAACAGTTTAGTTATAAACTAGTTTAATAAACACTAAAAAGTTAACAGCAAATCTTATTTCTATCTTAAGAAATTATTAGACTAAAAACTTACAGTCAATTCCCATGGCAAAAATACTATTAAGAGATAATTAAGGTAGAGAACAGGCACACAATTTCTTATTTAAGATTTCAGCACCAACCCCAGCAATATCTTCCTTGGGTATGAATTGAAAGGGCTTTGTTCATTACAAATTCATTAAGAAGCGCACATTCAACTACTCATTCTTTAGAGATATATTCCCTGCCCCTTATGCAATAAAGGAATTAAACTTTCCTATATATTTCTACCACTCTGGAATTATTTTGTAGAGAATCTAATCCTCTTTTTCGTTTGTTTGTTTGTTTGTTTGTTTGTTTCTCTGAAATCAAGAAAATTATGTAGCGTATGTTGAATTTGGAATTCATTCAAATGCCACCTTATTCCCCTCTGTAGTACTCTTGCTAATCGAAAGTACTATAGGACTCCTTTTCAACTGAAAAATCTATCAGATTATATATACATTAAAGTCTAAATGAATGAAAGGAACTTATGCCTCATATTGGTATATTAGGTAAATAGGAACAAATGTTGTTTTTTGGCCTTGTTATTTTCCTTGTCTTCCTTTCCCTTTTACTGCCAAAGCTGTAGTAGAGTATGAATGCAGAATATCAACCCATCTTCTAATATATGCAGCATAATCTTCTTAAAATGAGTTTTCACTTCAAGGGACAGAAGGGCTTAGAGATGAGCAGCATGTTTTTTGTGTTTTTTGTTTGTTTGTTTGTTTTTTTCCGCATTTGGCATCATATTGTACTTAGTACCATTTCTTCTTATTAGAACAATTGATTGTCATTAGTGAAGGAAATTTCTTCCTTTTTATTAATAGGGCTTAAACTTTTTTTTTTCGTTTGTTTGTTTGTTTGTTTGTTTTTGTTTTTGTTTTTGTTTTTAATAAATTTTGCTTTTAGGGAACATGGGGAACAAAGTGAGAGGCAGTGCAAGACCAAGGATGTTGAGGATGGTATTTTACATTATGTTCCTTTCTTTATGATATAATGCTTTTCCATTATTGGCCACATCACGCAAAACAATTACATTTTAAAAAAATAATAACAGATATTTCATTAATTCAGTGTGTAAAATAAATAGATACAAATATTTTTCACGAGTTTATTTTTTAAGAGTAATTGTCTGAGAAATACAGACACATGAAAAACTGAGACAATTCTTTTTTGTTTGAGTATAGTCTTAATTCTTTATTACTTTTTAGCTAAATTTGAATACAGTGTCTGTTTAAAATCCAACATTCCTTGGGGAACCTCAGCTGAGTTCTCTACTTATTAAAGCCAATGAGGCTGGACCAGCAGACAATTTGCCCAAATAACTGTTTGCATGGATAGTTTGTACTACATTAATGCCTTGTGGAAATTCAGTGATTTAACATGTTTTTTCCATGCTTAATTATTTCTTTCAGATAGGTTGGATAAGGTAGAAAGTGTACTCCTGACAAATACATTATTATTGGACTGTAGCCACTGGAAGTGTGAAGAGTTAATACTGACAGAAGAATAATCATTATTGTCCTACCCAGTGTATAGTGTTGTAGTCCAGATCACGTTTCTCTGGGTCATTGATCGTCAGTTAATTTCTGTCATATCTAAAACAGAGAGGAATAATAAGAGAGAAGAGATAAGGGAAAATCAGTTTAGAAAAAGCTAATTCTGGAATCCAGAGTAACTTTGGGTTACAAATTATCTCTGGAAGAATGGCCACACAGATTATCTCATTTTCTGTGGTTTCTCTGATGTAGATGGCATTAAGAGACAGATCACTGAAAGCTTTAGCATGAACAACTTTTGAAAATAAGTTGCTACTGGCAAGAGTGGGAGCACTGGCAGAATTCTACAGATCAGCACAGAAAGGTCTCCTTAGCAACAGATTTAGCTGGTGGAGCGCTCTATTTTTGTACTTAATCTTTTTGACCCGATCCATAGTAGTCCTGTATTTTGCAGTTCTACACACTGCCATAAACTACCACCAGATGCTAGGTTATGCTAGGTTCCAGTTCAGCTTGGATTGATTCAAATGGGCAACTAGCCAAAAATGGCCTCAGCATCATTTCAGGTCCTGAACTGCTGTACTAACAGGTCTTGGCACAAGCTCTATAGCCAGCTAGAACACTCACATGCTAAGGGGAACCATCTCTGAATTAACCAGTTTCTAGTTGTTATTTTTCCCCGACAACTCCAACAACCTGTATTCATATTTATAAAACCAAAGTCTGTTTTATCTAGGATGATTTCTAGATACAGTTATCTTCAGGAAAGATTGACTATTTTATCGATATTGATATTGATATTGACTTGATTTTAACTCAGTATACTCTGGGAATCAGTCTCCATTGCATACTAGTCAGTGGACCATGCCCATCATATGTTGTGGGGCAGAGAAAGGGAGTTTAGCTTCATCACTGAGGACTGGTAGAAGGATGCAGATTTTGACAGTATATGGTAAAGAAAATAATATTTTAAAAAATAGCCCTCTATCTTCAACTACTCTCGGCACAAAGCAGAACAGAGATTACACTTAGAAACTGATGGTTGGTTTATGATAAAACCTCCAGGAAACCTCCCTGTTCATGGAAGCTTTACCAGCTTATATCCATAATCAGTAAAGATTATTTTGGCCTTCTCCAGTCCCAATATATTAGTTAAATAAATAAATACTTCTTGCATTTTTACTTTAAGAACATACTGAAAATTGTATCAGTTAAAATAAACCAGCAGTGTCAATTTAAATAATGCAGTGTTTGGAGAATATTTCTCTCTTGCTAGTTAAAAAAAAAAAAAATGAAAATGAGAGACCTAAATAAACATAAGAAACATAACAAAACCCAAATTACAAGAAAAAATCATTTCTTTTCATTTATTTTCTCCCCTTCGGTGAAATTTCAGAGCAAGGAGAATTGATTCCATGTATGTGATTAATTTAGAGAACTGCTTATTGAAAATTAGTGTTTGGCAGGTTTCTTAAGAGGCTACAAGAGGAACAAATTACATGGAAACAGAAGGAGGACTAGAAGGGACAACAAAGAGAGTGAGGAGTGCAATGATTTGTGTATATAGATTACACAAAGTTTTCCTGGATTTATCCCACTAGTTGTTTCATATAAGGAAGAAACACAGCTTCAAAATACTGGCCTTGAATTGCAGAAACAAAAAAAGCTGTATACATCCACTAGGCATTACTGAAAAAATATCAGAATAATTGATTTTGCATGAAATGCCACCAGCTTTATATATTTTTATTTGATCTAGATTTGGGGGGGGAGGGAGGGAGAAGTTTACTTGAAACATTTCTTATGAAATTACTTAAAAAGAAAAATAATTAAACTCCATCCTAACTGAATGCTCTGTTTCAATTAAAGCAGAATGTCGTCTTCTTTTTTTTTTTTTTACCTTTTCTTTCATTGTATAACCCACTCATATACACACACATGCGCACGCGCACACACACACACAAACTAAAAAAAAAACAAAAAATCCCTTCAGGTAAAGCTTAAGTCATTAATATTGCATTTTGAGTGTATTGAAGCACTTCAGCACCACGTCCTTCTGTATGTTTTGATATCGAGTGAAATTTTGTGTGAGAAAAAAATACTCTCTACGCATTCTTAATGCACATGTCCATATGTATAAACATGCTCTTTTTAATGAAAATTCAAACTGTGTTGATATCTATGAGAGATCTACAATTGCTTTCAATATGCTGTGGTTTAACTCAGCAGGCAGCTCAGTACCATGCAGCCTTTCTCTCACTCCCCTTCTCAGGGAGATGAAGGTGAGGGAAAAAAAAAATTAAAAAAAATAGCACCTGTGTGTTGAGATAAAAAACTATTTACTAAGAAAAAGAAGACAAAAAATAATTGTAAAGTAAGCATATACGCAGATCTATGTATATATGTATGTATATGTGCATATATATGTGTATATAAATCTTCCCTACCCTTCCTAGCCAACTCCTCTCAGTTTTATAGTTTTTGCATGACACCACATGGTATGGAACATCTCCATCTTGAGTCATTTGCAGACTAGTATGTTCTGCAATGTGGCTGTTTTCTGCCCAGAATATGCGCCCATTACTCAGCAACAGCCAAATCAACAGTGCATTATTAACAACTAAAGCAGGGCATGCAGTGTGCAGTGCTGTGCAGTGCTAATTAAACTGATAGCAAATACTGTATACATTTTGATACACTGGTCAAACAAAGGGCTCTAACCAGCAAAGAATCCATACTTTCTGTTTTCATAAAGGACTTCGAGAAAAGGTTTCAAGACTTATTCAAGAGTAGAGGACACAGCTCCTCTCTAGTCAATAGATCAAGGGGAAATAGTTTTCAACTGGAAGAGGTTAGATATAGACTAGATACTAGGAAGAAATTATTTACTTGAGGGTGGTGAGATAGTGGAACAAGTTGCCCAGCAAGGCTGTGGATGCCCCTCCCTGGAGGTGTTCAAGGCCAGGCTGGGTGGGGCTGTGATCATCCTCATCTAGAGAGAGGTGTCGCTGCTTATAGCAGAGGGTTGGAACTAGATGATCTTAAAAATTCCTTCCAACTAAAACCATTCTATGATCTATGATCGAAGACTGCAAGAATGAACAAACAAACAAACAAACAAATAAATGAAAATCAATTTATGTTTGTGACACCATTTTCAGTTGATATAAATACATGACCTATACATTTCCACATGGAATGTAGAGAGTTGCAGTCACATATTCACATCTGATTCATAAGACCTCTCTTTCCATTGAGAAATATCCACAACTTCACAACCACACCTTATTCATGCAATTGCTTTTTGGCAGTATGCACTTTTGTGAACAACTGTCAAGGATGAAGCAGAAGAAGTATAAAATTTCATCAAAAATCTCTGATGAAGACCTTGAGAGCTAACTATGGATTGCATCCATTGCCATCAAACCAGCTTGATGCATTAGTTTCACAAAAGTAAGATCAAATACGCCACTAGTTTTATAATTCTGTTACTCTCTTTAAATATTTTAAGAAAAAATACTAAAAATAAAATAAAAAAAATATGTTATTTATAGTTAAGGTATTGTATATTTTACGAGAGCTGCTCCAAAAGTAATGCTTCCTATTTTGTTGGCCCATGATGTCAGAGGCAGATGTTGGTGGTATGGCAGTAGAGGCTGAACCTTCCCATCATTATATTTTGTTGCTATGTGACAGATGGCACCAGATAGACATTCTAGCAAAATGATCTTTGACATGGAAGCGCGTATGAAGAAAATGTGTGTAATTAAATTTCTCCATGTAGAAAAAATGGTACCCATTTACATTCATTGACAGTTGCTGAAGGCTTATGGAGAAGAAGCAGTGGATATGAGTGCAGTGAGACTTTGGGTGGTGTGTTTTAGGTGGGTGACAGTGGGTTACTTCCATTGGTACAGATTTTTATAAGCACAGCACATTGCTGATGAAAATGCAGAACTAATGCTGGTGGCTATGTTGAAACATTGTGTTTTGTAGCTGTGAACTTGCTCTATCAAATAGTGCTATAATGATCCTTTTACATGTTGTCATTTCCATGGAAATACATAGGAGGCATTACTTTCAGGGCAATTTATACAGCCGAAGACAGTTCCTCTTTCCTCTAGGTGACCCAGGCAAGCCAAAATGTTGAATAGCCATCCTTTAGCCAGTTCAGGTCAGCTTTCCTGATTCTGACTCCTTCCAGCTCCGTGTGCACCCCCAACCCCTTTGTTACACAGAATCACAGAATCACAGAATTATAGGGGTTGGAAGGGACCTCTAGAGATCGTTGAGACCAGCCCCCTGCCAAAGCAGGTTCACTACACCAGGTCATTGGCAAGGCAGCATAAGCTGCTGGAATGTCTTTGGCTTGGGGCAGCACAGCTCAGAAACAACTAAATCACAGGTGTGTTACATTATTTTTATCCCAGAGTCAAAACACAGCATCTTACCCCTGCGAGGAAAATCATCTCTGTCCGAGAAGTATCCAATACATAATGATTTATACGTCAGGCTGTAGTGATTTCACCTGTCAAGAAAATATGTTGTTAATCTGTTTACGTCTCAATGTCTAAATTTCACATTCAGTTTTAGAAATCAGGAATAGCATTTTTTTTCTATCAAATGAGAACTTCTAGAGAGTTAATTCATGTTTTCATTTTTTTTGCATATTTCTCTGATCTTCATTCTTCCCTTCTCCCTTCCTTCCTTCCTTCCTTCCTTCCTTCCTTCCTTCCTTTCTTCCTTCCTTCCTTCTTCCTTCCTTTCCTTCCTCCCTCCTCCTCCTCCCTCTCTCTTCTTTCTTTCTTTCTTTCTTTCTTTCTTTCTTTCTTTCTTTCTTTCTTTCTTTCTTTCTTCTTTCTTTCTTTCCTTCTTTCTTTCTTTCTTCTTTCTTTCTTTCTTTCTTTCTTTCTTTCTTTCTTTCTTTCTTTCTTCTTTTCTTTCTTTCTTTCTTTCTTTCTTTCTTTCTTTCTTTCTTTCTTTCTTTCTTTCTTTCTTTCTTTCTTTCTTTCTTTCTTTCTTCTTTATTTTTCCTTTTTTCTCCCATGTAGCCACAAGATTTTCAGGGCCAAGGACTGTATTTTAAAATGTCTATCCAGAGACTGGAACATAATGGAGCCTCTGGGACTTCCAGAAGTATAAACAATAACTGCCTTAATTCATTGTACAAATAGAAAAGATTTTCTCAAAATGGCTGTCAGAGGAAGTCCATGATGAAGTCTATTATGAATATTTATTTCAACTAAGATTTGTAAATATTTTAATAGGTTTGAGTTTTATCTGGGCAACATTTAGTTATCAGTTACTATAGTTCATATGCAAAATACTGTCCACAATATTTATGTAAGGCTATTTTAGGTCCCTTTATGAAAAAAAATAGTAAGTAAAGCTATTTGAAAAAAGCATAAGCAGGAGTAAGAACTTCATTGTCTGTACTATAGAATGTGTGTTTTCTTTGGCAGTATATTTTATAAGTAAGACTGTGGCCTGAAGTTACTCCTATTTTAGAAACATAACTATAGGGAAATAAGTAAATTGGTTTGGTTAGTAACAAAAATAATTCCTTCTGCCTTTGTTAAGTCTGTTTTATAACACTTGTTATTATTTTCAAAGATGTTATATTTTTATCTCTAGTATAATACTGTTAAAAAAAAAGTTAATTACATTTTGAGGGAAAAACAAAAACAAAAACAAAAACACAAACAAGCAAGAAGTAACAGAAGTATATTTTTCAACTTCCTAAAAATTCCAGTCTAAATAAATAGCTTGAATTAGGGGGGACGTTAAAAGTACCAATTCAAACTCCAATAGGTGGATAAATACTACTACTCTTTGCTTTTAATTTAATCTGGTTTGTGTGCTTGTTGTTAATAAAAAAGGGGGAAAAAAAGGAAGAAAATAAACGTTTATAAATTATGTAAATAATTCCCTCCATTATATTTAAAATTTTGAGGATAGTTTTCAAAATATTTTACGATCTTTCAGGGACCTTAAAGTCACTTAATTGCCGTGTGAACAGATTGGGCATAAAACTTTTTAATTTATTGAGTCTTCATTAAAGGGAAATAAAAGATAAATTTGAGAAATTGTACAGCTCTATTAAGGTGTTTGTTTAACATTCCAAAATTGTCTTCTGAATTCTATAGCAATTTCATATATTTAAGAATAATTTGTGTTGTAATTAGCAAAAATAATTTCACCTGGAAAACCATATTACAGCTATTTAAAAAAAAAAATAATTATACTATTTTGGAATGATAAGGAAAAAAAAAAAAACTGAATTACAGAAACAGATACAGAAAGGGGAAATTATCTTTTTTTTTCTATCAAAACAAAATGTTTTGACAGATTAAAATTGGATCAAAATGTTAATTTGAAATGAAACATTTCATTTTGAAAAGCTGAAATGAAACATACATTTTATATCAAATTGACATTGTAAATTAAAGTGCCACTCAAATTCAGCTTTAATTCACATGTCATTTCAAAAGTAAGCAATTAGATCTGAACAAAGAATTTAAAACAATTATTTTATTCTGTTTCAAACTACTGACTTTAAAAAACAGAAATATCATAAAATGGACACTGCCTTCATGCAAGTTTGATTA
This sequence comes from Meleagris gallopavo, assembly GCF_905368555.1. Classification (NCBI taxonomy): domain Eukaryota; kingdom Metazoa; phylum Chordata; class Aves; order Galliformes; family Phasianidae; genus Meleagris; species Meleagris gallopavo. The sequence continues at coordinate 6,190,889 of NC_139435.1, forward strand.
TAATGAAAACTCATTTTTCAGATGAAGAATGTGCAAAGTTATCACCTATTTTTCATCAGAACATTTTATCTCTAGCTTAATTCCTTAAGTGTCCATCTTGGATATGACTGAACGAGACTGTGGAGCAGAGATACATTCTTACCACAGTTCATGTGATAAAGCTCTGTTTCATGAACATCTACCTTGTCAATGCATCTATGCTTGGTTTATCAGACATGGGCTCAGATACCTTAGTGTCACAAAAATAAATAAATAAATAAATAGCAATAATTATAACTGAAAACTACAAGGAGCAAGTAAAGAAAAGGAGCAAAAAATGTGTATGTATGAAACAGCAAGAGAGCTAGGGAGAGAGAGAAAAAGAAGGAAGGAAGGAAGGAAGGAAGGAAGGAAGGGAGGAAGGGAGGAAGGGAGGAAGGGAGGAAGGAAGGAAGGAAGGAAGGAGAAGGAAGGAAGGAAGGAAGGAAGGAAGGAAGGAAGGAAGGGAGGAAGGAAGGAAGGAAGGAAGGAAGGAAGGAGAAGGAAGGAAGGGAGGAAGGAAAGGAGGAAGGAAGGAAGGAAGGAAGGAAGGAAGGAGGAAGGAAGGAAGGGAGGAAGGAAGGAAGGAAGGAAGGAAGGAAGGAAGGAAGGAAGGAAGGAAGGAAGGAAGGAAGGAAGGAAGGAAGGAAGGAAGGAAGGAAGGAAGAGAAGGAAGGAGGAAGGAAGGGAAGGGAGGAAGGAGGAGGAAGGGAGGGAGGAAGGAAGGAAGGAAGGAAGGAAGGAAGGAAGGAAGGAAGGAAGGAAGGAAGGAAGGAAGGAGGAGGAGGGAGGGAGGGAGGGAGGGAGGAGGAAGGAAGGAAGGAAGGAAGGAAGGAAGGAAGGAAGGAAGGAAGGGAAGGAAGGAAGGAAGAAAGGAAGGAAGGAAGGGAGGAAGGAAGGAAGGGAGGGAAGGAGGGAGGGAGGGAGGAAGAGGAGAGGAAGGGAGGAAGGGAAGGAGGAAGGGAAGGGAAGGAAGGAGGAGGAAGGGAGGAATGGAGGGAGGGAGGAAGGAAGGAAGGGAAGGAAGGAAGGAGGAAGGGAAGGAAGGAAGGAAGGAAGGAAGGAAGGAGGAGGAGGGAAGGAGAGGAAGGAAGGAAGGAAGGAAGGAAGGAAGGAAGGAAGGAAGGAAGGAAGGAAGGAAGGAAGGAAGGAAGGAAGGAAGGAAGGAAGGAGGAAGGAAGGAAGGAAGAAGGAAGGAAGGAAGGAAGGAAGGAAGGAGGAAGGAAGGAAGGAGGAAGGAGGAGGAAGGAAGGAAGGAAGGAAGGAAGGAGGAAGGAAGGAGAGGAGGAGGAAGGAAGGAAGGAGAGGAGGAAGGAGAGGAAGGGAGGAGAGGAGGAGAGGAGAGGGGAAGGGAGGAAGGGAGAGGAGAGGAAGGAGGAAGGAAGGAAGGAAGGGAGGAAGGAAGGAAGGAGAAGGAGGAAGGAAGGAAGGAGAAGGAGGAAGGAAGGAGGAGGAAGGAAGGAAGGAAGGAAGGAAGGAAGGAAGGAAGGAAGGAAGGAAGGAAGGAGAGAAGGAAGGAAGGAAGATTAAAGAAGGAAGAAGAAGAAGATAGAAGAAAATGGAAGAGGAACCTCTATAACTATGAAGTATTTGAGGACCTGGGGAACTACAGGCCAGTTAGCATTATCTTGGTGCCAGGGAAGGTTATGGAGCAGACTGTCTTGAGGAATATCACGCAGCATCTGCAGGACAACTGGGGGATCAGACCTTGTCAGCTTTGGTTCACGAAGGGCAGGTCCTGCTTGACCAATCTGTTTGCCTTCTATGATATAGTGATCCGTATGGTAGACAAAGGAAAGGCTGTTGATATAGTCTACCTAGACTTCAGCAAAGCCTTTGACACGGTCTTGTACAGATTTCTCCTGGATAAGCTGACAGCCTGTGGCTATGACAGGTACATTCTTGGCTGGATAATGAACTGGCTGGAAGGCCAGGCCCGGAAATTGGTAGAGGAGATAAATCCAGCTAGTGACTGATCACGAGTGGTGCTCCCCAAGAGTCGGTGCTGGGGCCTGTCCTCTTCAATATCTTCATTGATGACCTGAATGAAGGCACTGAGTGCACCCTCAGTAAGTTTGCAGATGACACCAAGATGGCTGGAAGTGTAGATCTGCCTGGGGGTAGTGAGGCCATACAGAGGGATCTGGATAGGCTGGATAGCTGGGCTGAAGCCCGTGGGATGAGCTTCAACAAGGCCAAATGCTGGATCCAACAACCTCAGGCAATGCTACAGGCTTTGGGAGGAGTGGCTGCAAGACTGCATAGAGGAAATGAACCTGGGGGTATTGATTGGTGCTCGGCTGAACATGAGCCAGCAGTGTGCATGGGTGGCCAAAAAGGCCAATGGCATCCTGGCTTGCATCAGAAGCAGTGTTGCCAGAAGGAACAGGGAAGTGATTGTCCCCCTGTACTCAGCACTAGTGAGGCCGCACCTCCAGTATTGTGTCCAGTTTTGGGCCCCTCTCTGCAAGAAAGACATTGAGGCCCTGGAGCGTGTCCAGAGAAGGGTGACAAAGCTGGTGAGGGATCTGGAGCACAGGCCTCATGAGAAGCAGCTGAAGGAGTTAGGATTGTTCAGTCAGGAAAAGAGGAGGCTCAGAGGAGACCTTATTGCTCTCTACCTGAAGAGAGGCTGTAGTGAGCTGGGGTCGGTCTCTTCTCTCATGTAACTGGTGATAGGACTAGAGGGAATGGCTTCAAGCTGCACCAGGGGAGATTTAGGCTGGACATTAGGAAATATTACTTTTCTGAAAGAGTGGTCAGGCACTGGATTGGGTGCCCAGGGTGCTGGTGGAGTTACCGATGCTGGAGGCGTTCAAGGAAAGTTTGGATGTTATGCTGTGAGACATGGTTCAGTGAGAACAACTGGTGATAGGTGGATGGTTGGCCTGGATGATCTTGTAGGTCTTTTCCAACCTTGGTGTTTCTGTGATTCTGTGAAAGTAGGATTTTTTCCTGAGAAAATGGACACATTTAGCCATAATGTTTCTCCTTCATTTTTTTTTTTCTTTTTTCTTTTCTTTTCTTAAGAAGTTACACATATTACAAGAAAAAAATTATATTTCCTTAAATTCTTCCATGACTGAAAATCATTCTTAATTTCATAGCTGCTGTGAATGTAGGCTTAATTTTTTAAAAAATAAAATACGACATAATAATAATAATAAACAAAATCTCAGTTCTCTATGACATAACATTATAAATGGTACTTAGTCAATCTTTTCATTCTGTAAGTGCTATGATGGTATAATGATTAGGAAATTTATCTCCAATAGGCTGGGATATTTTGTATAATGAAGCAGTAGAGGTGATTGATAAAGGCTGGTATATTTATCTATAGTACACACTGAAATTTTTCTAATGCGTACTGTTCTATTTCTATGCTATCTACTTCTGTATGAGGTTATTAGGCACAAATAGAGTACTCCTTTGCCTGAGAAGCACATGGTTTCTGAAAGTTGTCCACATGAACTTAAAACTCTTCTGCTTTCAAATAAAATTATGGGGAAAATGTAGGGGAAATGACTTGCCCATCACTATCTGTGTTATAAAATGAGTCAGGTATGTGATTTTCAGAGATAAATGCCTGAAGGGAGGTAAAAGGCAAGACAACTTAACTTCTTTCACTGATAGCTAAGCAGTTAATGATGAAAATAAATGCATTTTACCTGGCACCCAATAGGAGCACTGTTTAACAATAAATAAATAATTAAAATAAAATAAAATAAAAAGAAACAAAAATATTCCTTGAACCTCATGGATCTACCTGGAAATCAGAACAGAGCTGGTTGTTTTTAAATTATTTTTAAAGCTGTTTTTCATTTGAACTTTTTCCTGGGGCCATTCCTGGATTAATAATGGGTGAATCGATAATTTGTTCCTTTGTTTCTTTTTTTTTTTCTTCCTCTTTAACGTTCTTCTTTGCTTTTCTGTTTTTGCTTTTATTGACATGTAAAGGTCTTCTCTCAAAGTGTGTCTATACAGAACACTAATGGGGCAACACACCCAAGCAGATATGAATGGGACAGCATTAAATTAGATCATTTAGACAGTAATGATAATACAATCAAAGCCATGGGAATTTTTAACCTAAAAACACATTTATCTTCACTTGAGTTCCAGTCTGCATCCTTATAGCCTGCACATTGGCTCCTATATGTTTCTTTCTTCTATGTAATTAATCGAGTAGTACTCTGACAATGTCCATGCGGTCTTCCAAGGAAACTTAGCTGGACTGATTTTAAGATGTCTTCAGTGCACTTATTCTTGTCTCTGTTTATTTGCAAGAACCCTCTATTCTCAGACATGAAAACAGTAGAGAAGAAATACTACACCATAAAATGAAGGAATCCATTAATCACCTCATACTGTTAGTTACCAAGAAACAGTCTCTTACATGTATTGGAAAGAAAGAAAGCATGGAAGAGAAGCAAAGAAAGAAAAACTACTTCATGTGTTAGTAAAGAAATGCAAGCAACTTTAAAAATACTATTGGAGCGACACTACTTTCAAATACTAAAATATTAAAATTGATTGAGAGTGTGAAACAAGTGTATTATTTAGTCCTCTGTGCATTAAAATTAATTTTTTATATTCTTATCTAAGCAGCTTCCCTACTGGCTTTTACTGAGCATTCTTAATATTTTATATGCTTAGGAAAAGAAAAAAAAAAAGAAAAAGAAAGAAAAAAGAAACACTGCACTTTGACATCTCAACATTCCTGGGAATGTTTTTTTTTGTTGTTGTTTTTTGTTGTTTTTTTTTTTTTTTCCCTCTCTGATGCAATACATTTTCAAATAATGCATGAACAAGGGGAAAAGAAAAAAAAAAAAAAAGAAAAAGAAAAAAAAACCCTGTTTTTCTTGCACTATACTGGGCTTTAGTTCCCTTACAATTGTGTATGCAAGTGTTAAGAACACTATTCTTCTCTGCATTATTATTTTGCTCTTCTTTGTTTCCCACTATCTCACTCATGTGGCTTGCATCATGCAAAAGGCCCAGCAATGCTGAGAACATCAATAATTTGATTGTAACTGAACAATAATAAACAATGAAGCAACTTCATCTGAGCTGGAAGATCTGGCCTTAACCTCTTCCTATTTACAGCTCTGGGAGGTTTGTATTCAGGAGAATTTAAATCAGCAGAGACATGCCAGTCCTCATGTAATGCAGCACTGACATAAACATAGCAAAACTGCTGCTATTAGAAGATAAGTTCTTATTTTGTACCCCCACAAACAAAAGGTTTTAGTATATCATCATTGGTACTAAAAGCAGCATAAGCAAATGGTCCTGGATAAGGCAAACAAGTGCTTAAATCACTGTAGCTTGTTCTCTGCCAGGAAATTAAATATGTAAAACCTTCAGTATTATAGTCCTTATATTCACATGCTGAGGCTTTATCATTTGATACAGCAGTGCTTTATGCCCTAAGGGCCACTCTAGGAACTGCAGTTCTTCCAACAAAGCTGTAATTTTAAACCTTGCAGCATGAAGTAATATGCAGATCTGTGTATTCTCCTCTGAGTGTGATGGTCCTAGCACCTTGTACCTTTGGATTTACATGGATGAATCTTCACACAGTTACACTGGACTCAGAGACATATATGTCTGTTCCCTCTTGCAAGTACTACAGATCTAGGTTTGCTTGTCTCGTCATTCCTGTAGAAAATATTACAATCAGCACTCTTTACAGACAAACAAAACAAAATAAAAGAGCAAAACTGAAGATACATCTTGCCCATGGCTTCTTCCATTAGCTGTAATTCTCCTCTGTACTCAACATCATATATGAAAATTGGAGTGGTTGGGAACTGTGGATGAAGTGAAGTTGGGATAATTAATTTTAACAGATCAAAGTTGCTATAAATGAAGGCCTTGATTCTGCTCACCTAAATTTAAAAGAAGTACTTAATAATTCAGATAAGAAAAAGGGGCATCTTAAGCTTCATTTGCAAGTAGTGGAGAGAGATGGGCGTCTCCACACCCTTGGAGCCATGGGCCACTTTTTGAAGAGAGGCAAACCCAGGTTGCATTGGCTCCCTGCATTGTGTCTTCATAACCATTACAATTACAAAGCATTTTACTCACTGCGTGAGCATCCTGTAACGTTACAAAGTCCTGCCACTTCTTTCTTCATTTCACTTTCTGTGAGTCCTGAACTTTATGGTGTCTATGGTTTCCATACAGTCTTTTGCTAAAGAAAGAAATGGAGCCTTGCCTATTCCATTATGACTTCAGCTACTGCAGATATAATTCAGAATTGCTTAAATCAGAGAGACTTTGATGTACTGGTTTTGGTTGGAATGATTTTCTTCATAGTGATCTGTATGGTGCTATGGTGCTATTAATCTGTAGTTAAAAAGAAAACAAGCAAACAAACAAACAAACAAAAAAAAACAACGCTGAAATGCTTTAGCTAGAAAGTACTTACACAGTACCAAGACTATTTCTCCCTCTCATGCTGCCTTGACAGCAATAAAGGCTGTGATTGCACATGAAGTTGGGAAGGGACATGGGTAGGACAGCTGATCCCAACTGACAGAAGGTATATTCTGTACCATATGACAATGTACTCCTCAATAAAAGCTGCAAGAAAAGGAGAAAAGTGGGACATTCAAAGTGATGGGTTTTGTCTTCCCAACAAATCATGATGTGTGATTGGCCCTGCTTTTCTGGAAACAGTTGAACAGTGTCTTTCTTGTTCATGCAGCTTTTGCTTTACCTTATAAACTGTCTTTACCTCAACCCCTGAGATTTCTCACTGTTTCCTTTTTGATTCTCTTCACCATGCCACCTTGGGAAAGTGAATAACTATTTGGGGCTGGGTTACTGGTGGGGGCAAAGCACAGCATTTAGTAAATATCTCTTTGCATATCTTTCCTCTAAACCCCTTCTCAATTTGAAATCCTTCTACACTGAAAGTTCTCTGGGGAAAAAAGAAAAAAAAAAAAAGAGTGGCACAAAAATCAGAGGCCAAAACCTACTGAGACTCCTAACCAGAAGTAAGTTTCACTGCATTACTCTTTATTTTCCTTTCCTTTCCTTTCCTTTCCTTTCCTTTCCTTTCCTTTCCTTTCCTTTCCTTTCCTTTCCTTTCCTTTTCCTTTCCTTTCCTTTCCTTTCCTTTCCTTTCCTTTCCTTTCCTTTCCTTTCCTTTCCTTTCCTTTCCTTTCCTTTCCTTTCCTTTCCTTTCCTTTCCTTTCCTTTCCTTTCCTTTCCTTTCCTTTCCTTTCCTTTCTTTCCTTCCTTCTTCTTTCTTCTCTTCTCTTCTCTTCTCTTCTCTTCCTCTTCTCTTCTCTTCTCTTCTCTTCTCTTCTCTTCTCTTCTCTTCTCTTCTCTCTCTCTTCTCTTCTCTTCTCTTCTCTTCTCTTCTCTTCTCTTCTCTTCTCTTCTCTCCTTTCTTTTTCTTTTTTTTTTTTTTTTTAACACCCAGTAGCAACATGAGACAAACCTAGACTGCTGCTCTGCTGCTCCTTTACTCTTGAGGCTTGTGGCCTCTTCTTTGTTCATCTATCACACGAGAAGACTTTGCTTTTTGGTCTCCCTTGCTTCTTTACTCCCTCTCCTCATATCAAAATGTGGATAAGAAGCTGGACATGAGCAAGCAGTATGCACTTGCAGCCTGGAAGGCCAGCTATGTTCTGAGCCCCAATAAAAAAGGAGTGGCCAGCAGAGAGAGATTGTCCCCATCTACTAGCTCTTGTGAAGTCACATCCAGAGTACTGCATCCAGGCCTGGGGCCCTCAGTACAAGAAAGACAAAGCTCTTGGAACGGGCCTAGAGAAGGGCCACTAAGATGATCAGAGGGTTGGAGCACCTCTCCTGTGAAGAAAGGTTGAGAGAACTGGGATTGTTTGGCTTGGAAAAGAGAAGGCTTTAGAGAGATCTCATTGTGGCCTTGCAGTACTTGAAGAGAGTGTATAAACAGGAGGAAAATGACTGTTTACAAGGGTATAGTGATAGGGCAAGGGGGAATGGTTTTAAACTAATACAGGGGAGGTTTAGCTTAGATATTATGAGGAAGATTTTAACAAAGAGTGTAGTGACGCACTGAAATATGTTGCCCAAGGAGGTTATGGATGCCCCATCCCTGGACGCATTCAAGGCCAGGCTGGATGTGGCTCTAAGCAGCCTGGTCTGGTGGTTGACAATCCTGCACACATCAGGGAGCTTGAAACTAGATGGTCATTATGGACCTTTTCAACTCAGGCCATTCTGTGATTCTATGAAAATGTATCTATGCCTAAGAGCACTGTAGGAAGTGATATACAAACAAGTCATCTTCAGGTGCTTGTCATTGGTCAGCTGTCACTGGTGGAGATTTTTCCCATGGGAGTCCCAGTTTACTTGGAGTAATAGACGTCAGAGTCATGGAAGTCATTTATACAGATGGGGATGGAGACAACTTTAGTTCACTTTTAAATATATCCTGAAGATGTCCGGACACATTTTCAGTGTAGAAACCAAGCTCTCATAATTTTCAGTCTTCATTTCCCAAACATTGCCTAAGCAGAAAATTTTCAGAGAAAAAAAAAATCATTTGTTTCAAAGGATTGTGCAACTTTTGACCTTCCTTAAGTTAGGTGAGTAATGAAAAGTCAGTTGTAAAAGTTTTATAATACTAGCATCTACGTATCAAGTACTGAGTTAAGAAGACCACATAGTTACAGAGGCAACAAAAATTTGAATACTGTTAACAACTTTTAAAATAAGAAGCATTTTATTTACATTTCTGAGTAATGCTATCTGCCTGTACCAGATGTGATCTATCAAAATTTCCATATTCCTATTTTACATTACTGAATGTCCATATTCAGATTACTCGTAGCAGGCAGTATTAAGATCATGCTAATACAACAGCATCATATTCAAATACATCCTCAGGATTAAATGCTATCTGAGTTTGCTCTTGATCACAATAGTAACACAGAAAATAGCTATCATTATAAATCAGGGCAAAGTCATATTACGAAAGCCATTGAAATACTGTGAAATCTACTGACATCATATTGCACCTGAAATCTCTGAATCTAACTTCACAGATCCATGAAACTAACAAAAATATGTTTTTTGTTTTTGTTTTTCTTTTTTTGAGCCTAAGCCAATAACAGATTACTATAGTGCTATGTAGGCCATGCACATATGAGAACAAGGAGTGGTCTCAGTTTGCTCTTAAACCACGCCTCTAGGACCATGGTTCAAGTGCTATACTTGATTAAGTCTTCTGATTTGCCCAGCAAAGTTAGCATGTTTAGTTCCTTATGAACTCTTAATAATGAATGGAAACTTGCCAAACCACAGAAGACCAAAAAAGCAACTAAAGTAAGGTTTACAGAATAGACCTGAAAGATGAGCCTCATTTGTAGATAAAGAATAAAAAGTCAAGTCTGGTGAAAAACGTAGGTTTTCTTTCCTGACTTTAGTCCTCTCAGTTTCTGTGAATTCAATAGGTTGTCTCATTTCAGCTTGTATTTATTTTTTGTCTTCGTTTTCTTTCTGAGTCTTTTAAATTACACATTGTGACTTACTCATTTTTAAGTTGTTTCTGAAGGCATCTGTTCTCTTCAGATATCTCTCCCTTTTCTTCTGGAGGAATAAATAAACATATCATAGAATCATAGGATATTCCAAGTTGTAAAGGATCCACAAGGATCATAAAATCCAATTCCTGGCCCCACACAGGATGATCCAAAAATAAAGCGCTATACCTGAGAACACTGTCCAAAGACTTCTTAAACTTTGGCAGTTTGAGGCTGTGATCACTCCTATAGGAAGCCTGTTCCAGTGCCTGACCACCCTCTGGTGTAGAACCGTTTCCCAGTCTGACCTTCTCCTGATGCAGTTCCATGCTTTTCCTTTGGGTAATATTACTGTCACCAGAGAGCAGAAATCAGAAAACACTTTTCCTTTCATAAAAAATCTATAGGCCACCATGAGCCCTCCCTTCAGTCTCCTCTTCTGTAGGCTGAGCAAATAAAAGGATCTCAGTGACTACTCATACATCTTGCCCTCTGAATTTTTCACTATCTTTTTAGCCCTCCTTTGGACACTACCAAATAGCTTTATGTCCTTCTTATGTTATGATGCCCAAAACAGTACACAGTGCTCAAGGTGAAGCCACACCAGCACAGAGCAGAGTGAGACAATTCCTCTCCTCACCCATCTGACAGTTGCCATTTTGGTTGCCAAGGCATACTGCTGGCTCACATTCAACTTGCCACTGATCAGAGCCCCCAGACCCCTTTCCATGGGGGTAGTCTCTGGCCTGTACATATATTCAAGTCTGCTCATCTCACTTGCAGAATCTGAAAATTACTCTTGATAAATTCCATGTGACTGGTGATTACCCAGCCCTGTGATTTGTCAGAGTTTCTCCACAAGACTCTGTATTCTCAAAAGAGTCAGCAGATCCCCCTAATTTAATATGCCCTGCAAACTTAGTATACGTACAAGTCCTGCATCCAGATGAATTGTAAATACATTGATGAGACTTTTCCTAAAATGAAGCCTTGCAGAACCTCAGTGTCTGCCAGCCAGCCTAAAGTAAGTCCATTTAACCCTTTAAACCTTACCTATCAACCAACTTTTTTCCCCTCATACCATGTACTTGTCTAGGTGCATATTGAGCATTCTGTCCAAAAGTGTACTATGAGAATTGGTGTTGAAAACTTTGCTGGATTCCCAAAAAATTACATCAATAAACTTCCCCTGGTGAACTTGATGGAATTTTATCATATATTTTGTCAAATGGGACTTTCCACACATGAACTCGCATAGGCTAAGACTGCATTGTCTTTAAAGTGTTTTTCAAGAACTCTGATAATAATCTCCGTTATTTTAACAATCAGTGAAGTTAAGACTGACATTTGTAGCAGAGTAAATCTATTTTCTCTTTTCTCTGTTTTATATCTGTTCTGTTCATCTCTCCTAATGCTGAGAAGGCTCTTGGATCCCCTAAAACTGGAAGGAACTCTCAATAAGTTCTGAAATTATGACATTAGATAGAGAAGCCTCAACGAGCATGAGAACAAGTTGATATCAGCCACACGCCTCCAACTATGGATACCTGATGAGTAAAGTCATTTTTCCCCAGAGACTTCCTGGGCTACATTGATTGTATCACTTTCAATATTTCTTCTGTGATTACAGGCGACTCAAGAGATTTCTCTCTCTAAGTTGTCTAGCTTTGTCGATTCCAATTTATCTAGATATTCTTTTACCTTTTTCCTAGACAACAAAGCTTTGTGATCGATAGTAAGCCTTATAAAAGCCCTAGAAGGTATTGCTAACCTTTCTACCATACATTACCTATTCCCCCATGGGTCTAAAGAAGAATGTTATCCAACAACTTGATTGGTTGGTGGATACCATCTGTACCAACAATTTACTTGGAATCCTCATTTTCCTCCTAGCAGTGTCTCTGCTTCTGTTTAATGTAGGTTTCTTTTTTGCTTTTTATTTTTTTATTTTTTTTCTTTTATCCTTCTACTTAAAAATAATAATAAAATGAAATAAATTAAAAGATCACTTCTGCTGTCTGGAAAACAAGCTAGTGACATTTTAACCCTTGGAGAGGGTCCATATTTTTATTCATCTAGAAATTCATAAATGATCTTTGCCTGCTGCATCCATTTGGTTTAAAATAAAAACACTGTCTTTTTGTTCCTTTTACACTGAAATACTCCAAGCAAACAAGCAAGCTGACAACAACAACAACAACAAAAAAACAATGGAGAACCAATAGATAAATTATCTTTTTGAATTCTGTCTAGGTTGGGAATTGCTGTGGCTAGCATATCTTTTCATTAACCACATTATGTTCAATGCTCCCCAGTGCATTTGATTATTAAAAGTTCCAATTTTTCAGCAGTTGTAATAAGAAAAAGCCAGTAAAATAAAAAAGATGAACTCCTGTGGTACACCTTACCTTTTATGCCTACAAACGCATTTGAGAATATCAGACAGCATTCTACAAAATTTGGTACTCAAGAAGACATATGCAGATTAAATTAAGTTTAAAATTCTTAAAAATATGTTGTTTGGTTGTTATTTTGGCAATAGTGAATGAGTTACTGTAAAAACAATCCCAGCATGCCAGAAAATCCCCTTTCTACATCACAGCACACCGAGCTAAAAATCTGAATGTGGAGCAGAGCTAAAACAAACAAACAAGTAAACATAAACATTTTGAGCTGTTAGAATAAGTTCTTCCAGATCAAAATGTGATCAAACTGTTGAAATTTGACCAAACTTTTGTTAATTTAACATCCTCTGCAAATTGAATTACCCCAACAGAGAATAATAATTTCGCTCTGAAAGGAAGGGAAAAGGAGAAAGTCTTATGTTTTTCTCTTTATTCAGTAAAATCATGGAATTTCTACTTTACACTACTTTCTATGCATTTGTATATTATGTTCCCACACCTGTCCTCATGTCTGCTAACATAGCTCTTTAAGATAACATACCTTGTTGCCTTTTATCATTACTGCAGAGATATAATGTGTGGCTAAGAGTGGCTAATGTGGGAAGGAGAATGTTCTGCCATTCACTGTGGCTTGGAGATCCAGTAGCTGGATTGCCTTTAGGAGAGGCATAGTACTCAGATATCCATGTAGCAACAAAGGAAATGCTGGTGAGAAGGAGCTGCTGTCCAGCACAGCTTGTAAGATTGTTTAGTCTTCTCACATTTAAAATGGAAAATGTAAACCATTTTCTTTCTACCAGCCTTAACCACTGATCAATACTGACAGCTTCTTATAAACAATGCACTCGTCAAAGAAACGCAATCTTCTTTCTCACAGAACACTTAAATCTTAAGAAGAAAAAAAGGAAAAAAGGGAGGTGTGTGTGCATGTGTGTGTGTGTGTAAAACAGAGAGAGAGATTCATTTTCTTTCACTTCATCCAAGGATTCAGTTTGTTATCAATTTTCTATCATCAAAAAACAGGTAATAATCCTGTTTGTTCTTCTTCTGTTGACTGCCAATCAGTACAATAATTTGAGGTCTTCTCCCACCTCTCTTCCTGTGACCTATGTATTTGATCCTGCAATGTGTTTGTTTCCTTCAAGTTTCAGTGGCTGTAGTCAGAAAGGACAGTTCCCTCAGTCTCCACAGACAATTGTAACACTTGGCACACTGGTCTTTATTTTAAAAGATTCCTCTTTCATATTGTCTTTGAGAATGGAATCTGAGAGGTGACAAGCATGGACATCTTCATCGGCAAGACATAGGCTAAAAGCCAACACACACACACACATCAAAATCCTTGGGAGAGGGATAAGCAATATTTCTATATAAGAAGTATGGCCCTAGAAGCTCAGCCCTTGAGTTATTTAGGCTAGATCAATATTAATAAAACTCATGAAGTGCAAATATCACAATTGCCTGATTCAGATCAGTTGTTGTCATGATCCCCATCATTTGATCCTTGACACCTGGCACTTCTCTAGCCAATGCCTATGAACCTGCCCAGGATAGCATGACTCAGCAATTTGTCCTATGATCCCTTACTGGACAAAACTTGGAAGCCTGAACTTCTTCAATCTATTTTATGTGCTCTTCATCTCATGGTTATTTTGGAGCTGTATTTTTCCCTGTATTTTTTCCTCAACTTAGACCTGACAAATTCTTCTAGACTACATTCTGAAATGAGTTTAGTAAATATTTCGAGGAGTCTGCTGCTAAAGCTACTATTTTCAGTCTGTGGCTACCCAGAAAACATGAGATGTTAACTGCATTCATCAGTTCTATAGCTATTTACATGAGCATATATATTAAGACAAGGAGAAATATTTTAAACTAAAGGAAAGAAGATTAGATATTTAAGAGGAAGTTTTTTAACTCAGTGAGTGATAAGGCGCTGTAACAAATTGCCCATATAAGTTGTGATACCCTGCCCCTGGAGGTGTTCAAGGCCAGGTTGGATAGGATCCTGGGCAGCCTGATCTAGTAAGTGGCTACTATGCCACTACAACTAGATAATCTTTAAGGACCCTTCCAACTCAAGTCATTCTATGAATCCACAATACTATGGCTTCTGTTACTTCTACATGTCTAGCAATTTCAGACAAAAAGTTGGATTTCTGGAACATTTTCAAGTAAGAATTCTTAAACAACGGCTGTTCTGAAAATAATGCCTTCTATTTTATTATGTTGGCTAATGAAATCAGAGATGGATGTTGGTAATATGGTAATAGAGTTTGAACCTTTCCACCATGATTTCATTAATGTTTGCTGCTATATAACAGCAGCAAGGGGCAGTCAGACACAATAGTGTCTGCAGTGGAAGAGAGTATAAAAAAAAGATGTGTCTCTGAATTCCTTTATACACCCATAGACATTCACTAACACCAGGGACGTGCCATCCCTGGAAGCATTCAAGGCCAGGCTGAATGAGGCTTTGAGCAACCTGGTCTAGTGGGAAATGTCCCTGTCTATCACAGGGTCATTGGAACTACTTAATTTAAAGGTCCCTTCCAACCCAAACCGTTCTATGATTCTATGACCCATCTTTAACTTCTATATTGATTCGCATTTTATTAGTTGTTTTATTATCTAAAGTTAATATAAAATAATTGAGTAGTGCTTTATTACTTTAGGAATTATAAGTGAATCATAGGATTCTGGTATCTAAAGATGACTATTTCTTTCCATCACCATAGAAAAGAAAGAGAGCAAGTAATATCATAACTTAGCTCAGTTACCTGTCAAAAATCAGATGGAAGGAATTGTTCCATCTAGCCATTGCTAGATTCTTCTGGGGGGAAAAAAAAAAAAAAAAAAAAAAAAAAAAAAAAAAAAAAAAAAAAGTATTTAATACATTGTAGGGTCATTCTCATAAGCTATAAGAAGGAAGATGTGGCTGAGGAAGTAGAACTGCTTCAAGCCATTTTAGCTGCTCCTTAGCAGGAAAGGAAACAATCATACCATGTCGTGGAAGAGCTAGAGGCATTTTATTTTTTTTTCTTTTTCCTTTTCTTTCTATATTTTTTTTTTTTAATAAAGGTTCCCTCCCTCCCTCCCTCCCTTCCTCCCTCCCTTCCTTCCTCCCTTCCTCCCTTCCATCCTTCCTTCCTTCCTTCCTTCCTTCCTTCCTTCCTTCCTTCCTTCCTTCCTTCCTTCCTTCCTTCCTTCCTTCCTTCCTTCCTTCTTGTTCCTATTTGCATTACCCAGTGACAATGAAAGAAAAAGACACCTTGCCTCAGATTTTTGGACATGAAATACAGACCACAGCATTAATCCTTCTGCTGTTTTGTCACAAGATGAAACTCACATGCAGCATGGCTATCCTCCAAAGAGAACCTGAGTTGAGAGACATATCTGATATGTAACCTCAAGACTCATAAATTAATTTTCTGCTTAAATTTCAGAGTTGAACACTTTTAGAGATACTGTCTTAGAGCTAGACAACTTGCATATTGCTTTTTTTTGAGTGAGTTGTTTAAAATAAAGCATGGGTACCTCAGTGCCTTTATGAGTCAGGATCTAAAATGAGAGGGGTTAATGGGAAAATCCAATTGCCAGAAGTGCTCCTGCTACTGAGAAAAGAGTAGAGTTCTGCTGCAGACATTCATGTAGAATTCTAAGACATTATCAAATGTGTTACAGTAGTTCCAAAATTGAAGGGTTGCATCTGGAAAAGCACATTCAAGGAACATATGTAGGGCACCAACCTCTTTAAAGTTAACTTTACTGTGTCCAATGAACGAAATACAGAACAGCAGGCATATTATTTTTTAAAAGGGATATAAAACAATAGCACAGCACTGCTTGCTTATATTACAGTATCTATCTTCTCATGTATCAGCAAAAACTAGCACTGAAGTATACCTAATTATCATATTTACAGTGGTACAGGTAGTAAAACAGTTATGTTTTGCATTGCTCAGGATGTTCAAGGCTGAAATAGATAAACTATGTGGGAGATTAGTAATAGGTAATTATTCTCTACTTACATATTCAGCTTCATATTTCTAAATTAAGGTAAGTGGAAAAAGCTTATAAAATATTCAGGGCTCTTTTATCTTTCCTCCTCCCTCTTATTACAAACTGTGCATGAATTTGCATAGAATAAACTGAACCCATAAATCATAGCAGAAACTGCAAGAATGCTCTTTGTAAGTTATAATTTAAGGTTAACTGTAGCACATTTTGCTTACTGTATTATTAATGACTTTAGTTCACTCATGACAAGATTACATATTAAAAATTGTTGGTAGACAAAACTCTAGTTCAAAATCAATTTGCTTCCTAACCTTAGAGAGCCACTCACCATATTCTCATTGTACTTCCAAAGAAGAGATGATCAGAAAGAAAGTAAGAGATGATCAGAAAGAAAGTTTAAAAGGCAATATTTTACCTTCGCCATGATCTTAACTAGCCTTCCTGCATTTACTGAAAGGATTGAAGTGTGAGGCCTTGCTTGGAGTTTGAAATGTTTTAACATGGCATATTGGTAGGCTTGGAAACTTAACCTGTTCTCTTGAGTGATCTGGGATGCATAGATTTACCTACATAATCAAAAACCTGAAGAAACACCTGGAGAACTTTAAAACAGAAACTATATTACCTGCAGAGTAACTTCATGATTCTTTATGCAAGCTAATGCAAAGCACTGAAACATAACATGGATATAAAAAAACAGTGTATCTGCACAACTCCACTGGTTGGATAGTTACTATACCCTAGGAAGCTTCCAATCCTGATGCCACCATTCACTTCCCTAGCACTGCTGAGCAAAGGTCCAGCATGGCATCACCTCTGGTGGGACTGCCTAATACTTGGCTCAAGAACTTATTTTCAGTAAATACCAGAAGACTCCTATAGTTCACTGTGCTACTTTTCCACAAGATATCAGAGTGCTTGAAGTCATCCAGGACAAAACTCTGTGAATGCAATGCCTCTTCTAGCTGGAGGAAGGCAGCTTCATTAATAGGCTCTACTTGATCAGGTGGCCTGTTGTAGATCTCACCCAGAAGGGTCCTTTTGTTGACTCTCCCATATGCTTTCAAATTGCTTGTGCTCAGTCTTCAGAGACAGGTTTTCACACTCTATTCCTTTCCTGATGTAGAGGTCAACACTTTATCATCTCCTTCCTTGCCTGTCCCTAGTGAATAGCTTGTAGATGCCAATAGCCACATTTCAGTCATGGGAATAATCCCACTAGGTTTCGGTGACTGCAACTATGCAACTACTTTGAGGTTTTCCAGCAGCACAGTGCCTTCTAACTTCTGTTTGCTTCCCAAGTTGTGTTGGTTACAGCTGATGATACCCTAGAAGTTTTCTTAAAAACATCCTGACTTTGATTCTCAGGAAAGAAGAATAGTTTCTACTGTCTCCTTTCAAGTCCTACCACATAGTCTTCCAAGATCCATGACAGAATATCAATCTATTAGAGAGTTGGAAAAGTAAAAGAAAAATACAGTGAATATAGACCAAAAAATTACTATGTGTAAATCCTGCTGGTGTTAGCGCAAGATTTCTGGCTTATAGAAATGCAGAAGCAAGTCATTTGGTACTGTCCAGAATAACAATTTCCTGTCATCACTCAAAATAGCTTTTTATTCTACCAATAAACTACAATTTGTTGGGGAAAAATAATAATAATAATAATAATAAATATATATAGTCTAATTTACTCGATCATTTAGAAATAAATAAATAAACACCCAGAAATAGTCCTAAAATCAAAGCAAAGAAAACAAACAAAAACAACAAAGCAATTACAAGAAGAAAATGTTCACTGTAATGAATGAGTTCTTAATTTTTTTTTCTTTCTTGTATATCTCATTTTCACTTTTTATAAGGAATACTTATGATTCATTTGAAATGTCATGATTCAGAACATTTTTTAAAATAAATGTTTCATGGATACTATTTCAATCTTGCCAAACTTTAAAAACAAACAAACAAACAAAAACAAAACAAAACAAAAAAAACCTTTATTTCATTTCAAGTAAGGAAAAGAGCTCTCAAAATGCTGACTTCTTAGTCTTACTCATAACAGAAAATACTTCAATATTTCTCCCTTTTACAGAATGTAAAAAAGTTTCTTTTTTTTTTTTTTATCTAGACTAATCTTTCCATCTAAAAGTAGTTGTATATTTTGATTTGTCCAGTTTCTCAGTGTCTTCAATTGTATCTTCCTGCAATGTTTTTATACCTCCTGATGTAAGGAAAGCAGAGAATCCAGGCCAAGTGACTTCAAGCCTCTTATTCCTTTATGCTGAAGGTAGAATTTCGAGTCATATACTAGTCTCATGAAAATATTTGTTTGTAAATAAATGAAACTTCACATCAAATACATGGAAAAAAATATATATATATAAAGTCCCTCTAAAACAAAAATCATTACTGATCTGCAGACTTGTTGTTTAATGTTTGTAATACAGAAAACAGACATCAAAGAATCAATTATACTGCAAGCAGATTGGAAATTGTAATATCTTTAATGTCTACATTCCAGAGGAAAAAAAAAAATGGCTTTGTAAGTAAGATAAGCGTCCTTAATACTACACAAACAGAGCTGCAGGACAATTTTTTTTTTTTTTTTGGTCTTTTTTTTTTTTTCCCCAGAAAACAGATTTATTTTACAGTTGTGTGCACCAAAAGGATGACAAAAAGAGATAGACAATAGTTTTCTGATGGTAAATTATCATAGCACTTATAAGGTGACACATTGTTCTACTTATTTGTGATTAGTCCTTCTTGTGTCTCACATTAGTGGTAACCTCTTCTGCAATCATTGCTCCGTTAAGTCAAGCCAGGCAAAGAATCTTTCATATTGCTAATTAGAATGAGACAGCTTTTAAAATATTCTAGATAAAATATGCAGTCAATCATTGGCAAATTCTGAACTCCACAGTAATTCCAGAATGTAGTAGGCTCTTTACAGGCAGGCACTGGTATGTGATGTAGAATTTGAACACAATTAGCATAAAATGAAAATTAAAAAAAAAAAAAACAAAAACAAAAACAAAAAAAACTCCTTCATTCTTTTAAATAGTTTTACCTATTACTAAAGGGAAAAGTGAGGAAGGATTGCTTTAGTAAGAAAATGATTGGATAAGTGTAACACTGATTTGTGACAAATATATTTATACACTGAAAATAGTAAAAATATTGCTTCCAGACATAGTTATTCAAAAAATGCTCCATAAACTGAACTTTCCTGCATATGCAGCAAGAAGACAAGATTATTACAGAATGAAACACTATGCTAAAGCTTTCACTGTAAAGAATGGCTTCTTGCTTTCCTCCTCATTCCAGTCATTAGAATAATTCCTATCTCGGTACAAATGTTAAATATTTAAATCAGCAATCAAAAAAAAAAAAAAAAAAAAAAGAAAAACCTCTTATACTGTATTGGATTTTCCTATGATCCTGCTGTTCTTTCAAATAAAAATAATTATTGAAGATACTTTTTGGCATTAACTTTGAGAAGATATATTAAAATGTTTGTAATGTACAAACCATACTTTCAAGTGGGCCTATTCAGTTCTCTATCTTCTTTACTACAATCACTATGATTAACTGTGTAATAATAATGCATGAAGATATGAGCAGAAATCATAGAAATCATGTTATTGAGTAGGTTAGTCGAAGGCTTACAGCCTGGGAGAAGAAGACAGATTTGTATTTTCTTATTTTAATACTATCCGAAATTTGAGGCTATGGGCTTAGATCTAGATAGACAGGCACGATGAGCTAACTGACAGAGCTTCAACAGTCCAAAGCAGCCACATTGTTTAATTCTTGCATTAATAATTAAAACATGCAAGTAGACCTGAGAGTTAATAAGCCGAGAAAACTTTAGAACTAGGCATTTCTAAGTGGATTTGGTTAATACATGAAATACTTCAACCTTTACTCAAGCACTGAATGGAACTTGCAATCAATCTTTTGATTCTAAGGTGTGTCACTGTACTATTCTCATGACCACAGGCCTCTGAATATGTAAGTATTAAGAAAAAAAAGCAGTATTAAAATAAGGTAACATAGTCAGTTCTTAGCAGCCTTACAAAAAACATATGGCACACTGCCAGTCATACTTTTTGAAGGGTCCATGACGAGACAGCAGTAGGCTATACGCATGCCAGCAGTTTCCCCATATATGAGGAGTATTTATTAAATCTATATTTCATGTACATACACTCGCCTCCTTGTTTGTCACAGTGAATTTACGAGTTATGGTTTATTCAGTCTGAAAAATTTAGGCTTCAGAATGGAAAATGAGTGGAAAAACCTCTTTAGCATTACAGGAAAATATAAATTTAGGACTCTCAGAGCCTTTACAGTGGTATATATCCTGCCTTCGGTCTTCTCAAGTGAATTTACTGTGGCCCATTACATGACAGTCACAACAACTAAATTACAGTAGCTCTCCATTAAATAACAAAGATATGATTGATAGTGTACTTTACATTCTCAAGGCTGTTTTCTAACCTCCTAAGTGGATAATTGTCAGTTATTGTTTTTAAACTGTTAGCCTTGTATGATTTTATTAAAAGTTTACAATCCAAAACATTACTGAAGTAGTATCTGTAAACATAGGAGTAATACAAAAGAAACAAAATCCAGAAATGGTTTGGAATATGTGTCAAGTTTGTAATAAGATTATGTATGTGCTTTCTACTTCAACTAGTTTTGTCTTCAAGCTGCTGTGGAAGATCTGGAGCTGAAAAATCCTATTTGTATTACTCCTCTTTTTCCTTACTAGATTCCTCCAAACATGGTAACAACTAACAAGCAATACATCTGTTCTTAAGCAGGTATTTTGAATAGAACATACATGCTATTGTTTGGAAAACAATACAAAGACAAGGAGAAAAGATACTTCCAATCACTTTATCCTAGGAAGGTAAATTATAAAATACCACGGTGAACAAAAATGAATGCCTGTGTACAGAATACCTGATGCAGACTGGATACAGGGCCATTCATCTGTCTTGACTCCACCACCCACGGTGTGGTCTCCAGTCTCACTGAGGGGAAGAGAATTCTACATTAGTAATAAGAGAGGATGGAGGAATGTCTCAAATAACAAATCCATCTGAAAGAACTGGGTCTGTTCCAGTACCTGATCACTCTTTTGGAGAAGTTTTTCCTAATACCCAACCTGAACATTCCCTGCTGCAGCTAAACAATCCCAGTTCCATCAGGTAGTCCTCATAAGCCTTGTGCTCCAGACTCCTCACCAGCTTTGTTGCTCTTCTCTGGAGATACACCAGGGCCTTAATGTCTGTCTTATAGTGAGGGGCCCAAAACTGATCACAGCACCTGAGGTGTGGCCTCACCAGAGATGATACAGGGAAATGCAGTTAAAGCAGAGCGTTCAAGGCCTTGCCTCTCAAAGTTTTTAGTATCCCGAAGGATAAAGATTCTAAAACTCTGTGGGTGTTTATTAGGGAGGAAAAAATAAATAAATCTAGTCAGAACTTCCTCTGCTCCAGCTTGTCTCCATTGCTTCTTATCCTTCCACAGTGCACCTCCAAGAAATGTCTGGATCCACTTTCTCTACAGCCTACCATTACGTAGTTGTCCACAACCTACCCCATTAGCTTTCCCCTAAGTCTCGACAAACCCACTGTAATTAGAAGGATCCAGTAAGACAGTTGGAGAAAGGCTATGCTTTCTTTAATACAAGTTTCTTTCATGCAAGGTAGTAAAAAAACAAAAAAAGAAGTGATGGTATATATCATTTGGGTTATGGATTTGTAATCCATACTTTACTATGTGAGATTGTGATGATAGCTAAATGTGGTTATTTTTTAGTACTATATCTCAAATGCAAACAGTTTAATGATTATTTTCACTATTATTCTATCCTTTGTACCAAAACATTTTATTCAGAAGAACTTTTTTAGTACAGTGAGATAGTATCATTTTAGACATGTACTGAGAAACAATGTCTTCAAAATATCCACTTACGGAAACTATTCCGTAATAAAGACATGATCTGGCTACAAAAAGCAGAGAGCTACAGAATTGGCATGACATTTCTCTCTGAAAACAATTATTTTGATCTCTTAAATTTCCAATGTCTCTTTGGAAAAAAAAAATATATATATAATATATATATATATATATATATATATATATATTTAGAGGAAAATATTTGTATATAAAGGTATTTTAAAAATTGTCTACCATGTAAGAGAGCAAAAGAGTGGATGAAGGGAGGATGTGAATAATATCAGGTAGGCAAATGAGCAACAATTGTACATTATTTTCACAGAATGAAAATAAGTCAGTGAAATAATTATGAAGCAGAATGAAAACAAGCAAGAAGAATTATGTATGAAGTATGAAATTCATTGCCACATGATGCTGTGGTATCTAAAGCTTAAACAGGATTAAACAAATTTGTGAAGGATTGGGCTATTAGGGGCTATTAAATCCATCAGATTGAGAAATTTGTCAGAAGAATGATAGAAGCTGAAGTGCTACAGCAGAAAAACACTAATTTTGTACCTGCCCTGTCTCTTACACTCTTTCAGTTCAGTCTAGAAGGGCGTTTGATCTCATGCAAGGATGATAGTTCTTCCAGAGATGTCACCAATAGATTCCTGCCTTCGGACTTTGCTAGGGCATTGTGTCATTGGTCTGCAATCTATTGCCATGCAAGTCAGGGTCTACTACTTGTTCTGCAAGATGCCGTGAGATGGTTGTGAACAGCAGTGCATACTGGCAGGACATACTCATAACAGGAGTGTCTTAGTAACAATCATTTACAGACTTAGACAAGCATAAGCCTTCTTCACTCACAGTGATGTAGCCATCAAATCAAATTAATTGTTCATAATGTCCTTAGATGATAGTAAAGAGCACTCAACCGTATTTTATGTCCTGTGATCTGTGTGTACATTTAAATATGGGACAGAACAGGCAAAAAAGTAGGGCTCACCTTATGGAGGATGATCATGTTTGCATTAGAAAACCATGCCTTCTTTAACTCTTTAACATTATACATGCAATTGGTAGATTGTTGTGCATTTTGTACATCCATCCTAAACTCCATGTATCTAAAAATCCTTCAGAGCTAGTGATCCTAATGAAAACTTGCAGAGAGCTCTGAAGAGTCATGATTTGATTCTTGTCAGCCACAACCTCCAAATGCAGGCCTAATTCTCCTCCTAGTATCCAACATCAAGATAAATACAACCTGACCTTCAATAGTACTGATTTCCTATGTAAAATATGGATATTTAAAAAATAAAATTAACTTTGTCAGGCATCATTATATGGCAGAGTTACCAAGAAAATCTCCAGAGTCCAACAATCATGATTTATGAATCGAGCTGAGTTCAGACACCTGGAAAATAAAAAGCATCATGGTTAGGTCTTGTACAGTTTGCTAGTACATTAGTTATAATACTGTTGTCATTGAGAGCCACATGTGTAGTTATGCTGTGGAAATTATACTTATTTCTACCAGCCAATTTAATTCACATCCTATATATCAATGGAACATCAGAAACTACATCACAGAGCAAGATGGTACAAAATTGTAGTGCAACACCTTACCCAGGAAAGACTGACTACAAACCCATGAAATTTAATTGAACAGAAACCTGGAAGTCTACATAATCCGGGATGGAGGTACTGTTCTTCTGATTTTTCAGTGATTTCTCAAATCTTTTTTAACACAGGTGTATCTAGAACATTTTAGTTAAAAAAAAAAAAAAAAAAGAGAAAAGAAAAAAGTGTAAATTTTGCCATCTTCATTGTCTTGTTCTATCGGTGTGCAATGTCTATTAAAAGTGTTATGTCAGACCTTGACAGGAGAGCTAAAACTATTTAAAGAAGTAGGCTAACAACTAAACAAGCTGGACAGTTGTGTGATAGTGGTGATAGCACTACATGTATCTAGACTCTGAGTTTGTTTTCATAGACAGGAAACAGCTCATCTTGCAAATAACAACTGAAAACTTAAATTTTGTCTGTCCACTATTTAACATTCTACAGACAGTCAAACTATCATGATTCTAGGCAGACATGCTTTGGCTAAGAGTACAAGACAGTCTCGTAGACATTGACAGTGTCATTCTTGGTTACATAGTATTGTTTTTTGAAAACACGTATAATTAAGAACGGGTCATTGAGTTATGGAACAGAATAGAGGATTTTTAAAAAGCAAATAGGTTAGAAAAAGTTATTAATAAATGCTGGAAAGAAAACAGACTTTTGTATGTCAGAGAAATTTAACAGAAATATTGAACTACTGACTCTTACAAAGAACAAGAGTGTCAGCCAAAGGGGACTTTTCCAGGGACACTTCTTTCTTCAAAGTATTTTCTTCAGATGCCAACATGTGTTCCAACATTCAGCCATCAGAGTAGCTGCATTTCAAACAGTGACCACAATGAACTCCAGTAGAGAATAAATGCTTCAGTCAGCTTTCATAGGTCATTTCAGTGCTCCAAGTTCTGTGGGAGATCGAAATAGATAATGAGAACATTGTACTACAACAAGGAAAGTTTACAGGTTTTTCTCACATAGAGAAAAACAAGATTTCATTTATTTCTTTATTTGTTTGTTTCTTTGTTGGTACTAAGAATATATGCAGAATTCAGATCTGGATATTTCTGAAAACAATTCAAGATCTCTGTCTACTCCTATTTTTATTAAAGAGACACTCATTAAAATAATATCCTACTGTCTCGTCCCTGGAAATATGTTATAGAAAATGACTATGATACAGAGAAAACTCATTGACAGTTTTCTTTATATTTTGTCATTTAGTATAAATATTTAGTACATATATTTAGTGCATACATTTTGTATATTTTCTTTATATTTAGTACAGTACTCAATTTCCTATACATAATCACTTTCCAGTTTTTCAATCTTTTTATAAAGAGATGCTTTGATGCTTTCAATCTTTCCTTGACATTTCAGCCTTGAACTCTGGCTGATAAAGTTGCCCTTGATTTCTCTGGATGAGAAGGACAAGTAAAATTGGAACAGATTTTTTTCTATGTAGAAATTTTAGAAATCGCACAAAGTATAAATTTGGAAATTTTATTAACTTGCAGAATAATCCCTGCTGTGTTTTCAATATCTGATCACAACTTCCTAGCAAACCACAAAATTACTGAGTACTGAGTTTTTGAATTTCATCAGAGCACACAAGTACATAAGTGGTCAATGTTGCTTTAAAAGTTTAATTAGTAAACATTGTAAATAATAGTCATATTTCCACAAAAGCAGCACATTCATTGATTATCCATCATTTGCATCACAACCATGATTAATTTTCACTCTTCTATCTGTCTTTCACCTTTATTTTACACTAAATATTTACTTTCTTGGAATACTATCTGGAAGATGATTTTTCCCTATAATTACTGTAAAAATAATTCAAAAATACAGAGTTGATAATATTTCTGATTTTCTGAAAAAGAGAAAAATAATAAAAAAGATAAATATCCTTTTTAATATCTCTATGAAAACAAATAGGAATTGTGGATGCCTATGGCATGTTAAACCATGCTCCAGCAAAATTCATGATCACAGGAATCATAGTATATTGGAGAATGTGTGCTATAGCTCTCCCTGTACAATAAGTCTGCAGATGCTCTGAGTCTGTTCCAGCCGTAACAAACAAAATCTGGAACTTGAGCTCAAGCTATAATAGCTTATGGTTTCAGCTTGACTACATCTAGTTCAAGCCTTAAATGTCAGTCAAGATGGTATCTATTGCATAAGTGGATATTAAAACAAAGACCTTTAGAATCAAAAGTATAGTCTTTACAGTTCTGAATAAATCAATCTTTTGAAGAGAATCTTGAATGTACATATTTATACAGTGATCCATATAATTATTTGGCACCAGGCTAGTGTGAATAATAGCATTTCCAGTTGCAACTTGGTGCCTTGATACTAAGGTAGAGATGAAATTAAAAAATAAATAAATCTCTATATAGTTATTTCATTAAAGCTATAACTCTTAAGTTTCACTTTGCTTATATCTTCTCCTTTTTCAACAAAATCTACTTTTGTATCCTTTTCATATATTCTTCTTTCCAATCAATATTGAAAATCCTGTTCACTCTTTTTCCATTCCAATTGGCACTGTCCAGCTCTTAGTTAATTTCTGTTGAACAGTAAAATTTTCATCTATAAGTACATATTAAGAGACTGGGACTTTGCAGGTTTCTTACACAAAGGAAATAAGTTGTCATGGTTTTATGTTTTTTGGTTTTCAGTATTCCACATCAAAACATCATGTAGTGCACTGGGAGTTAAAGTGTTAATGCTCCAATTCCAGGTATCTATCCCTATACATTAAGGAAGTCATGGGATCTGGCCTTTCCAGGTGAGGCGGTCTCTTGTCTCTTACTGCCTTGCACTGGGTGCTGGAGGGTGCTTTCCTAGCTGTACCAAGGTTTTCAGGTTGGAATCGGTCTCAGGAACTCTTTCTTCCTCCTATTTTATTTGATTAATTAGTCTCAATTTCAATTAGATTGTATGATATTGTGTTATCTTGCATTCTGATATCAGTTAGTAAAATAAGTTTTCCTCCATAGATCGTTGCCGCAGGGTTTTTTTTGTTGTTTGTTTATTTTGTTTTTTTTTTTTTTCTTTCCTTGAGCCCAGCTCCCATCTCCCTATCCTTTTTCCCTTTTCCTTCCCATTTTGTGGGTCTGGAGAGGAGGGGGGGAGGGGAACCAGGGGCCTACTGCCCCCTGTCATCGGCATAGGTTGATCTAGTTAACTCCGTGACATTAGTGCTTAATGGAATAGGACTTTGGATGTGATGATCCACTTAAGCTAGGTCCTAAACAGAATAACATAAATTCATGCAAACTGATTAATTTCCAATCACAAAACCCAGTCTAGGTCTGCAATCAAGGTTAAATTAATTAATTGATGTGACATATGTGAACGCTTCCAATTTGGACCTCCATATGCCAAGGCAGGAAGAATTAGAATGAATGAGTCATTCCCAGTTTCCTTTCTGACATGAAAAATCAAAAACTGATTTGTTTGTTCTTTTGTTGTTGTTGTTTGTTTGTTTGTTTGCATATTTTTGTTTTGTTTTACTTTCTATACTTAATCTCAGTCATAGAAACATAATTCTGTATTATTTATTTGGTGTACTACCATAATCCAGATATGTTGTGTTTTTTCCCATATTATATTGTTAAGAAAAAATTCAGATTTTTTTTTTCCACACAAGTAGAAAAATTCAGATGTATTAAGATTCTTCATTATCTCACTAACTAGAATTTGATTATTTCTCTAAAATTTTTGAAAAGTTTTTCTTGAGTAAGACAAAACAAAAAGCTATTGATATCATCTTCTACCTTTCTGAGAGAAAATTTCGCCTAGACTCCTTGACTCGCAATATAATTCCTAAGCTCAGCATCAAGTATCAGATTATTTGCTAGTCATAATATATTCCTTGGCCTTCTGTAGCACAATTTTAATGCCAAAATTATATGATTTTAAGATTAAAAAACAAATATTTTTCCTGTTTTTGCAGAAGACAACAAATAATTTAACTAGATAATAGCAAATCTATTTCTACCAGCTTTGTGTGTTTATCAGTATCAACCCTTCATTTGGATACCGCTGTAAATTCCAGAATGCCTCTAATGAGCAGTCCTCATGCCTCTTTCCACTGCAAGGTAAAAGATGAGTTTCTGAAGAGTTACAGCCATTCAAACAGTTCATCTAGTTCAATCCCAGTTTTCCGTAGTTACATCTTCATTGCTAGGAAACATCATGAGTTACAAATTGGGAGAAATGTTTACTCAGTCCTAGCCATGAGC
The DNA here is from genome assembly GCF_905368555.1 of Meleagris gallopavo. Lineage (NCBI taxonomy): Eukaryota > Metazoa > Chordata > Aves > Galliformes > Phasianidae > Meleagris > Meleagris gallopavo. The sequence goes on from NC_139435.1 coordinate 6,218,687, forward strand.
ATGGGTCAATAACTGAAATCCCAAAATAATTCAATAGTACTGGAATAGGCAAGCACCCCCTTCTGGGCCACGTATACTTCAGGATACTGAATGCAAGGATGAAGGAGCCCTTATTGGTAACCTTTCCAGCATGAAAAATCAAATGCAATTTACCATATTAGTGGGCTTAGTCTCTGTCTGATTATCTGGTGCCACAAAGATGTGACCCATGCCTATGCCTCTGGTTTTTAATAAACACATTTGCTGGGTCCAATAGTTTGGCAATTTGTACAGTAAATTAGATGTAATTTGCCCTGAATGCCACTGGTTTCTCAGATAGTTTCAAGCAATGCTAGGCAGCCCAGCAAAAAAAGAAAAAAAAAAAAAGTAGCCTGTGCAACTGAATCAGGCTGAAGAGCAGATTTCCTTGCTAGAGCCCTCTGCTGCCTGCTTCAGATTCAGGCTTTCAATTTCTCCAATTTTCACAGCCTCCTACTCATCTTCTTCAGTCTTCCTCCACAGTCCTCTCTGCTTTCCTATCGCTCCCTTCACTTTTTATATACGATGTACAGTGTTAAAGGTCTGATTCAGTAATAAATATGCTTATTTCTCCCATTGAAATTGAGGAGATTTCTGCAGACTGTCCAACAAGGAGCTTCAACATGTAGCTATTTTGACTATTCCCTAGTGCTTCAGGTGATATGAATGGATTTTTGATTACTTGTCAATTTAATAAACTGTTCTGACAGACTAATAAAGAGATTTTTTTTTTCTTCAGGATTTTATTCTATTGTATTATATTTTGTTTTATTTGGTAGTCTATTCTTCCTCTTTGCTACCCAACAGGGAACCCAGATGTCTGCTGCTTGTTCAGGCTAGCTTGAATAACCTGTGAGACTCACTGGCATTCTTAAAAATCCTCCTTCTTGGCTACATTTAGTTCCATTCCTAAATAAAATTAAATAAAATGTTTGGATGTTATCTAGAAAGGTTATCCCAGGACATCCTGTCACGGAAGATACTTTAAAAGTTATCGCCCAAGAAGACAATAAGGCCAGCTGAAGTGCCTCTACATCAAAGTACGTAGTTTGGGAGCAAACAGGACAAGCTGGAAGCCAACATGCTGCTGGAAAACCATAATGTAGTTCCATCACTGAAACCTGGTGGGATGATACATATAACTGACATTTGGCTATTGATAGCTGCAAGGTGTTCAAAAGGGAAAGGCTAGGAAGGAGGGGAGTAAGTTTTGGTGTTGCCCTCTATATCAAGAAAGGAATAGAGTGTGAAGAGCTGTCCATGAAATGGCTGAGTAAGTTGAAAACCAGTGGGTGAGAAACACAGTCTGAAGCAAGAAAGGGAGACTTCTGAGTGGTATCTGCTATAGATCACCTGATCAAGAGGAGCCTGTTGATGAAGCCTTCTTCCTCCAGCTACAGAAGGCATCATGATTGCAGGGTCTCATCCTTCTGGAGGACTGGAGGACAACCAGACATGCTGAAAAAGTAGCATGGTGGGCTGTAGGCTATCCAGGAGGTTCCTGAAATTCAATAAGGATAAATTCTTGAGCCAAATAATAGACAGCTCTATGCCGGTCTGCCTAAACCAAATTCTGAGCAACTTGATCTAACTGTAAATGTTCCAGCTCATTGCTGGAGAGCTGGATTAGATGACCTTTAAATGAGATGGTCTGTAGCAGTACTACAATTCTATTATCCCAAGTTAATGTGGGACATTTGTGATCCTGTTCTCCTACTCTTTGGACTGTACTTCCTCTTCTTCCTTCTCTACTCTGCTAATCTTTCTTTCACTTATCCTCTTCTTCTTCCTCTCTCATCTGCTCTTGGTTTTCATTTCTGTGTTTCCCTTCGCTAGCCGCATGCATATCTCCCCCTCCCTTTTGAGAGCAATGCACTACTGTGTAAAACAGAGCTGTTTCTCTGAGTAGTGTTGTAGCAGCTTTCCACAACAGTTTAAAGACAGTAACATAAAGATTAAAAAAATAATAATAATAAAAAATCATAGAACAGATATCATTTAATTTGAAATACTAATAGGGATAAAGCCACTTTAAAGTGGCACTTTATAGTGCCACAGTATTTTTGTAGAATTGAATAAAGAAAAAAAAAAAAAGTGACATACCACTTCCTCCCTCCCCCCCATGTCCACCTCCTCAGGTTTTTTTTTTCTTATAATTACCGATAACACACTACTAGGCTTCAAGGACAAAAATAACTCTTAGACTGTCTAGATATCAAACTAGAACTAGTCTTTGCATTGGCAACTTCTGTGCTTAATTTCTCATTTCCAACCATTTTCTGTGGGTTTTCTGGGGGGAAATGTGTAAAGGCCCCAGGTGGGAAACAGGTCCCTATGTGCAAGGTGCTGTACAAACACATTAAATTCCCTGACTTGAAGATCTTACAGTGTAAGTAGAGAGGACCAGGGAGAGGCTGGAGGGTAGAGGCAGAATGAGCACAATCTTTGTTTTACAGCAAACAGCTAAATTAAATGGTGTCCCCAGTGGGCTAAAAGAAATCTGAGGTAGAAATGGACATCGAACATCGATTACCTGAACCTCAGTGTTTTGCTCATAAAGCAGTTTAGTCTTCAGGCAAAATCTGGCCTTAGGTTTGATCTTTCAATAACATTCTACACTTTCTTATCATTTTCAGAAGCAATGCACTTTCAACTGATGCATTGTAAGGTAGACCAGGCACAAAGGAAGAGCAATTCACTGCCCATTCATATGCAGCCGTCTCTTGTGCAGAGCACAGCAGGTATATAACAGCTACCTAACCATACTACTGGGAATAAAGAAGACAGTGTTTAGCAGATACCTGGGCAGAATGACTAGCAGGTGGGATCTAACCTTCGTTCCCGAATAGAAGTGTTATCAGATTTTTAATGATCATAGATTAGACAAAGGACATACACAGACTTCCTCTCTCTTTTTCTCTGTGTGCATCTATGTGTGGGAATAAGATCATGTCTGTTTCTGACAGCTGGGCCATGCCTAGGAGAGTAGAATAAGTGATCTGCTAATAGTGGATAGTAAAAAGCTCCTATAGATCAAAAGATAGCAGACTGTGCCTTTTCTTTCTTGTTTCTTCTCTCTCTCTAGTTTTCTTTTTTTTTTTTTTTTTTTCTTCCCTAAGCTGAAAGAAGCAGGGATCTGTTCTCATCTTTACCATTTAAGATGGGTGATTTGTCTCATAATTGTGTTCGCTGACTGCAGCAGATGGATTCATTACTAGGGCTGGTCAGAAATCTTTCAACACAATGTGTTTTTGTGTGTGTGTGTGAAAATGATGAATCATCAAAACTGAAACTTTTCATGAAGATACAGAGGAAACTTTTGTCACAGAAGTTTTCTCAGCTCCCCACTGGGACTTGTGATTAAAACCAGAGAAAGCAAAAGCTTCTCATCTTAGGGTAGCCCAGAAGACAGGATATGTGGGCAATGAGGTTTTCGGTTTCTCTTCTACTTATTCTGAGCTGTTTCTTTTTTGAATTAAGTGTGGTAGTTACTTTATTATCACATTATGCAGCACATTTCTTTAGGAACGTGTGAGTACATATAGAAATGCAAACTGAGTAGAAAAGATTTAATAGGAGGCACTGAGAGAAAGATGATGGCAAGCTGAACACTATTAAACAAATGCAGGTGATGTTGCCAGCTAAAGCCACAGTACGCCTTTTTGAGGTCAGAAATACATTTACAATCCACAGAGGGAACAGCTTGCTCATTGCAGACCCTTTCACCCTAATACACCTGATCCTACTCCTTTTGTTTCAAATGAAATTATCAAATTAATCCAGAATGAAGAATGCTCAAGGAAGAGTTTTGAAGGTAAAGTCACTTAGCTCATGAACACTGCTGAAGAGTAAAATTTTACAAGGAAAGGAGGTCAAGTGCCTAGTTATCTGCTCATGTTTACACGCTGTTAAAACCCTTTCCTCTCTGAGTGAGTGTTTAACTTGTGTATAAACTATTGCTGATTGTACTGCTGCCTTTGGGAGCCAATCTTATGCATGACTTAACCTGTGCATATAGAAGTTTGTCTTGGTCCTCCTTAGCAAATGTTCAGTGTAGGCTCTAATCAGAACAGAGAGACATGCTTCCAACAGGAGCTACAACCATCAAGAGACTTTAGAAGACAGGCAGGACACCAAATGCCTTTATTAAATAGGACAAGGCAGCTTGCTAATGGGTAGTAACTTGGCCCTGAGGTTTCAGAGTATGACAGTCATGTAAATAGCAATCCTGCTGTTGTAATTGGAGGAGGAAATTAAGACTGTCCAATCAGTAGGAACAATAATGAAGAACGACTAAAGGATTACTGAGCGGTAAAATACTAGACTGGGATTTATGGGGAATGGAGCAGAAAGGAAAAGGATAGGTGTCAAGTCTTCTTTGCTAATAAATGGCATGAGAGTCGAAGGAAAAGCGTTTCACTAGCAGAACAGAAACAAAGAGGTAAACAAAATTGGCAGAAAATATGATGCTAATCTTACAAAAAAATGACTAGTTCCAAATTACTACAGAGACTTATTCTATCCACCAGCTCTTCCTTCACAGCACTCACAGCACAGTTGAGAGTTTTGCATTTCTTCCCTCCTTCATTCTTTCTGTGTAAACTTACTTTTGATGTAGAAATATCTTCTCTTTAAAGAAAAGTAGTTCTGTAACTTACAGTTGGGATACCATCACTTGTCTGGACAATTTGTAACATGCAAATTGTATGAAGCTTATTTTCCAGGTTGATTTATGTACACAGGTCCTATGTCTGCAATGTTGTCTAAGGTGAATCAAAGTATTCTAATAATTCTGAATTTGAATTGCCAATAAGACTGTTCTTTCATCAAATTAGCTTCTACTCCTTCCTACAAGTTTCTTGAAACAACAAATAGAAGAATATTCACTGTGTTTTAAAAATTAAAAAGCTGTTTATTTTAGAATATTTATCATAGTATTTTCAACATTTTTTTAATTCAAGGACTATCTTAAGCTTGGTACAACTTAGCAGTTGTTACAATGGTTTTCATTTCATGAAGAAATAAAAATTAGGCTGATTTTTGTGCATTTATTATTATTCCCTCACATTGTCTTGTTTGTTTTCTTGCCTACGTAGATTTGCATGTTTATCTAATGAAGCAATAAAATGTGAGGGTTTTGTGAACTATCCTTTTGATGTTTTATAAATTAGCCCAAACCACAAAGAAACACTGACTGCTGTTTATTATCTTTTACTATAAAGCCAGCACAAGCTATTCTCTACCCCTCCTTCCCCTAGAGTCTGTTTTTATAGCTATGTCCAAATGTAAATGTTAGAAGCCATTTGGTTTTAATCCATGTTATCTTGGAGCCATCCCCTTTACAGTTAAAGGTGCCAGCTAAAGCCTGATTTTCTTTCACAATTTTATATATTTACATTGGCAAAAACTTGTAAGTATATTGTGTCTGGACAAAACTTTGCGTTACATGATCACTCCTTATTTGCATTTTTAATAGTCTCCATTAGACAGACTCCGAACTAATTAGCTAAGCATCTGTAATAGAAAAATCCTGTTTGCTACTTTCAGAACTAAGAAACTAATGGCTAAACTACTTCTAGAACAATTAAGCAATAAGAAAAATACTGTGTTAAGACTGGCAATATAGTTCTTGCCATAAATCATTGCAATGATGACTTCTACCTAAAAATATTGAAGATGATAAAAAAAAAAAAAAAGTTACACATTATTTCTATGTGCTCCACAACAGATACTCCAGAGAGTAAACAAACAAACAAAATTGCATGGTGTATATATATGTTAAGTTAATCAATAAGGGTATATTGGTGTCATGATTGTTGTTGTTATTATTTTCGTTATTTTGGTTTGACCTTAGTTTTTGCTATGACAAAATCTGTTCTAAGGAAAAATAAACTCATAAATTTTAGCAAAATTTCAGCTACCAAATTTTCACTATGTTTACATATTTTTAAACTGTGTGGATTAGACATCCATGAAAAATGATGAGACAATTGGCCTATTAACTTAATATGTGAAAGTCCTGAATTGTATAAGGTGCTTAAGTCTCTTAGATGAAGATCTGTTTCTTTGGCTATCATAAGTTATCCTACTTCCATCCAGCTAAGTTGCTAAGTGGATGAAAGGGTATTAAACATCTATGTTCTGATAACAGAATTTTGTTCCAAGTCATTTAAGTTTTCAGAACTTTATTCACCATTTAATTTCAGTATTTCTATGATGCAGAATGATAGAAGTTGTCAAAAAGGGAATTATTTCAAAGTATCCACTTCAACAAGTAGAATATGCAGTAGACTAATTGGCCAGCACAATTTTTGCTAATATATTTGTTCTCAGAGTCCTCCTCAGTCATTAGAATGGTAAAACTCCATATAATGAATGAATGATTACTTATGACACAGTGTCCACATAGAAAGTAAAACTGTTTGGGAGTTTTCAAGTCAAATTTGTTCCACTGCCATTTCTACATTCTAGAAATAAAATAAAATAAAATAAAATAAAATAAAATAAAATAAAATAAAATAAAATAAAATAAAATAAAATAAATCAACACCTTCAATTGATCATTAACAAATGATTTAAATTTAATAGAATTATGAAATCATAGAATGGCCTGGGTTGAAAAAGATCACAATGATCATTGAATTTCAACCCCCCTGCTGGTGCAGGTCAACAGTGACTAGACCAGGCTTCCCAAAGCCACATCCAGCCTGGCCTTGAATGCCTCCAGGGAATAAATATAGAATAAAATAAATATAAAATAAAAAGTATAAAATAAATATAAAATAAAATAAATCAACACTTTCTATGGATGATTAACAAATGATTTAAATTCCCAGTCAATTTGGACAACCTTAATGATTGAGATGGGTTTTTCAGTTGTTCTGAGCAACAATTCTCATAGAAGAATCAAATGAACAAGCAAACAAAGACAAACAGGGAAGAAAAATGACTTTCTCTGAGAGAAATGTAAAAGGAATGTAAATGTTTTTTTTTTCATTTTATAATCCAGTCCCTTTAAAAACTGCTGTTATTTTAACATATTTGCTTTATTCTTCAAGCTGTATATGTCCTCCAAAGTACACTATAATTGCTCAAAAATATATTTATTGTTATAATATTAAGACATACATCAGATTTCATACATTTTTCTTGCTTTGCTTTTTTTAGACAATATATTGAAAATTTTAAAATTTTTTGTCTTCTGCAAAAGTGGAACAAAATAGTATTGTTTAAGAAATTCATAATAATCTTTTAATTTTTATTTTCAAATTTTACTAATTGAATTATTAATTTAGTAAAGCCATGTAAGATTATGTAAGATTTGATTTTTTTTCTATAGTGAGAGTGGGAATAGTAAAATTTGTTACTAAAAAAAAAGTAATACTTTTCGTTACTTATGTCCATTACTACACAAATTTAGTTAATTTTGAAATTAATTTAGTAATATGCTTAAAGCTACGGAACTAAATAATGATATATTTGCAAAACTAATGGAATTCCCTAATTATGTTAATGTAAGGGAAACTTAATGTTAAGGTCATGTGCAAGTCTTTTAAAAATGTGGTCTTATTATCTAGCTAAAAGCATCAGCAAGAGATATAATATTTTTCAATATCTTTTACTCTTGAAATAGTATCATATTAACTATAAGTCTGTATTACCTTGCCATTACAAAGAACCTTAAGACTCATTTAGCACCTAAGTTTTTTGTAATTTGTTCTGTTTTTCATACTTAATCTCTTCATAAATTACAAGATTCTTCAAGAGAAGAAAGCATTAAAAAAACTGTTAAGGAAATTGAAGTATCTGGACATATAATAGGAAAGCTAACCCCCAGATCTTCAAAAACAGTTTCTGCAGTACTGAATATAGCTTTGCATTACAGTAAAAAGAAATAAATAAAAAATTAAAAATAAATAAAAAAAAAAAATTAAAAAAAGTTCTGATTTGCAACTCTATTCTATGCCAGCACTGGATCCTTGCATATACAAAGTCTGCTTCAAAAGTAATGCCTCCTATTTTGTTTCCTTGGCCAACGATACCAGAATCAGATCCTGGCAGGATGGCAACAAAGGTTGAATCTTTACATCAATATTCCATTACATTTTGTTGTCATGCAACAAATGGCGGCAAAAGGGTAGTCTGACAAAATGATGTCTGACATGGAAGTGCTTGTCAAACAAAGGTGGGTCACTGAATTCCTCCATAAAGAATAAACTGTATCCATTGACATTCATCAACGTGCTGAATGTTTATGAAGACCAAACAGAGGATGTGAGTTCAGCGAGGTGGTTGATGGTGCATTTCAACACTTACAACAGTTACAGTGGTTCAACTCCACTGGTGCAGATTTTTATCAGTGTGGCATGCAGGCTTCTGTTCATTTCTGACACAATTCAGAGTACATGGTGGTGACTGTGTTGGAAAACAATGTTTTGTAGCTGAGAATTTGCTCTATCAAATACTGCTACTGTGTTCTTTGTATGTGTTGTAGTTTCCATGAAAATAAATAGTTGCCATTACTTTTAGAGCGACATACATCTATTATTTTTTTATACACAAACTTGCCTGCCATTCCGTGTCTTAATCTGACACTTCCCTCTTCACTTTCCCTGTTTCCAATACATCTCTGTGTAGGCTTCATCATATAGTTATTCCAAGCCTCATTCTCAGCAGCAACCTGAAGCAACCTGAATCCTACCTGTGCCACTGAAATTAGCATAGATGGAGATGTACGAACGTCATTTGGAAGCACAATGAGAGCCCGAATTTGTGCTTGGTTTGGAGATGAAAGGCTGGTGAACTAGCACATTGTTTTTGCCTATTACACCACTTGGTAGGAGACAATAACTTTCCCAAACTTGTCCAGTACAGCCAAACAAACAATGACACAGAAGCAGTTGTGTTTGTTCCTTATCAGCAGGGATCTTATTGCTGCAAACTCCACAGTGCTTTGGACTCTAGTTCTACTCATCAAACCATTCCTCCTGCTCCACTCGCCAAGCAGCTTCCAGAAGGCAATTAACAATTGCATAAGCATTTGACTGTAAACAATTATGGAACTCAATGTCCTGTAGCTTGGAGGGGAAAAAAGGCTTCCTGCACTGGCTGAGCTGATAATCAGTGACTTTGACAGTGGAAAACTCTGGCTCCGAAAGGCAAATAAAGCTGTTTGAACAGTTATGCCATCTCCATATTCCACCACAAACTGTCTTCAACTGGGAGATTATTTCTTTTACAGGGTCTGGCAGTTGATGAGATCCAAATGCCAGAGAAGAACTGGCACAGACTTTTCACTGTTCAGTTTGACCACTGCGGTCTGAGTGAACACACAAAAGTATGTCATGCTGTGTGCTCTTTTGAAGCTGATGATGAGAGCTGAACCATGGTGGGAGGCAAGCAAATGAGCAATGTGGCATAATTCAAACAGTCTGTGTGACTGAAATGTACTATACAGTATACTGAAGATGGGATACAAATGGTTAAACTTTGGGCAACATGGAAGCTTCATATCAAAAAACAGGAGACTCAAAAAGCAGGGCAGCAATCTGCTGAGTTTTGATAACAGCACAAAGTTTATGGTGATAGCTTTGTGAGAAAAGTGATGATGAATCATTTGATGTAAGAGATGTAGGCAAAACTTTAAAATCTCTCCATTAAATGCCATAGTGCCTTTGCAGCTCACATCAGAGGTTTCTTTGCTGTGACAAGAAGTGATCTCCTGGGTCAGACCAGGTGCATTATTTAGTTGTTTTTGTTTTGTTTCCCTCCCTTCCCTTCCTCCTTCCCTCCTCCCCCTCCCCCACCAAAATATATATGAAATTAAACATCCTTATATTATTCTTATTCACAGGAATTCTAAGAAATGTAACTAAATGAACATTAGATTTCTAAACCTAGAGAAGGCAAGTCTCCTTTATAGTGAATAATGTGATATCTGGTGACATCATTGAACAAATACACCGTAACATTAACATTTGTGGATTGGAGAGACAGTAAGCCAGTGTCAGTGTTTGAACAAAAGGTCTGGATGAGATATTGACTCCCGATGAGATTTTGGCTCCTCAGAAGCCAGTGACACACTGATATTTACTTCAGCAAATATGGAACTTCATCCAGACCTCTCATCTTCTAAATCTGTTAAAAGATAAACAAATATGTACCTTCTAAGTCAGCCATCTACAGAAGAATCTCTCCTTATGGTGTTATGGGTTTAGGAGTAAGGGACAAGAATCAGGACAGGAGCAGAATGTGATATGGGGCACAGAATCCAAGCTGCAGAAGCAGAGACCCAATCTGTGTGGGCAGGCACTCTGATCTCCTAAACCCAGCAATGGCCTTCTCCAGAGTAGCTTGATTCGTATGTCAATCATGTCTGTGCATGCTCTGAAACAAGTCCCTCCAGTGCCACTTCTTTCTTGGGCAAGCAAGTACCCCTTGTCCTGGTCTACTAGGCCATGCCTTTCACCCAGGACTTTACAGAAAGCCAGTTCATTTTAGGCAAAATCTCTTGAAGCACTTTTCCAAGCTCATAGAAGGTTCTCAGTGATTGTGACACTTTCCTACAAAGAAGATTACAACCCAGATATTTATGGGCAGAAAAGACAGAAGGACAGTCTCTGTAGCTCTAAGTACTGTGTGGTGAGCTTTACCTTGGTTGCAGGCCCACATTCAGAGGTCTCTAACCCCAGTCTGGAAGGGTTGAGATGCAGATTACATTGGTTCCTGTAAGAAATCATATCCCAAGGAATACATGGAAGTCAACACTTTCCCCAGGTAGCGCTAGACTACCTACTGAAACCACTCTCCTGAGATCTGCTTGGGCATTTCTCATCTGATCCAGCCTAGCATCTCCTCAGCTCTGCTAAGCTAGTCATATCTGGAGAAACTGCACATAAAAGAATTGTCAGCATGAACTGACTATGCAGAAGTTCTGTTACAGGCAAGTCTTCTGTGCATAGATAAGATAGTTAGGAGAAGTCTTGCACATAGTACTATGATTGATGTTCTTGGATGGGCTAGATGGTTCACATAACCACACAGACCAAGTGGATATGAAAATTTATCTTAACAGTCTTAAATATTGGCAACAAAATGTTAAATTCTTTTTTTCTGGTCAGTCTGTAAATTCTGAAAGCACACACTTCAGAAAATAGATTCTTTAAATCCCCAGTCATTTTAATACATGTTTTGCCATTTAGGCATTGAGTATGATAAATGATAAATATATTCATATGCCTTTGTGTGTGCCCACATATCACTAAAATCTGTACATGAGCACAGGAAGTGCTCATGTATAGAACTAGACAGCTAGTCAGAGGGAGCTCTGAAATTGTGTATGTATGTCAATTTCAAGACATAGCAAACACCTTAACATGATGCAGTTTGAAAGTGCAAGGGAGTATGATACAAAAAAATGGCAGCTTCTGTATATAAAGTGCATAGGAACTTCTACTCTGATGTGCTTCCAGATAAATTGGAAAGGGTGACCCATGTCTTTTCATAAGGCAGTATGAAAGTACATGAGTCATGAGCTCGCCAAAAATGATGGCTCCCTGCTATGAAATGGTTTTTGAAACAAAAGGGAAGAAAGAGGTTGTATGCATAGTGTGCATATCTGGAAGGTTGGGGAACTTGGAAGTGCAGGTGTGACATACAGCTTCCAGACAGAGTAGCACTTCTTGATGGAAGTTATGGTGTCAATACCTGTCACTGTCTTGGAGAAACACTGTCCTCATAGTGAGATGAAAGATGTTACCAAATCCTTTTTGAAACCAACTTCAAAGGGTAGGGGAGGAAGAGTGAAAGTTACAAGGAAATAGGGCTCAATTTTGGAAATAGGAAAATACCGATAAGATGTTCTTTGCTTTTGGCTTTTTCATAGGCTGAGAGGAGACTGGAGGGAAAAAAAAAAAAAAAAAAAAGTGATATACTGAAACTCTAATGGAGTAATAATAAAAGCAGGAAGAAACATGTCGTCTTCATTAATCCTTTATTAAGATTCACCTAGTACACCTGATAACATTAAGTAGCTGCCAATAAGATGTGAATTAGCATCCACATCACTGGAAACTGTAGTATCTCCCTCAAGTGCTCTCTATTCAAAATGGAAGAGGAAGCATGCATATCATTTTCAGAAAGTTTTATTAAGGACATCTAGTGCAGCTGAACAAGGCAGACCTACTTCTTTGGAGTTAAATCCTCCTGATAATCACGGTAAAGTTTTAGTCACCAGCTGCTAATTGATTTAGTCCTGCAGTAATCTTGAGAATTTGGAAGATATTATCATTAAAAAATTGAAGCTTGGAGAGATATGTATGTTTACATGGATATATAAAATTGAATCTATGCTAACACTCCAAAAATTGATGCTACATGAACTACTCTTCCAAGACAGGGATAAGCCAGGGCCTATTCTTTCCTAAATGACTTGCAATCAAACCAGTCCTATCTACACTGCAGTTCTTATTTGCAAAGTGAAGCATTTCTGAAAATTGCTGACTCAACTTTTCATAGACTCATAGAATTGCAAGGCTGGTTAGGACCTGCAAGATCATCTACTACAAACATCTTCCCATTACCATTGCTGCCACAGGTCTCTAAACCATATCTCATAGCTCATCATCCAGACGCCTCTTGAACACTGCCAGGGACAGTGACTCCACGACCTCTCTGGACAGGGCATTCCAGTGCCTGACCACTCTCCGAGAGAAAAAGTTTTTCCTCATGTCCAACCTAGACCTCCTCTGGTACAACTTGCGGCCATTTCCTCAGGTCCTGTTTGTTGCCTGGGAGAAGAAGCCAAACCCCTCCTCATCACAAACTCCCTTCAGAAAGTTGTAGAGTGCAATGAGGTCTCCCCTGAGCCTCCTCCAGTCTAAACAACCCCAGTTCCCTCAGCCACTCCTCATAACTGTTGTGCTCCAGACCCCTCACCAGTTTTGTTGCCCTTCTCTGGACACATTCCAGGGCCTCAATGTCTTTCTTGTAGTGAGGAGCCCAAAACTGAACACAGTACTCAATGTGCAGTCTCACTAGTGCTATGTACAGGGAGATGATTACCTCCCTGCTCCTGATGGCCAAACTATTTCTAATACAGGCAAGATGCTGTTGGCCCTCTTGGCCACCTGGGCACACTGTCGGCTCATGTTCAGCCAAGCATCAACCAACACTCCCAGGTCCCTTTCCTCTTCACAGTCATCCAGCCACTCATCCCCAAGCCTATAGTGCTGCTGTGGGTTATTATGGCCAAAGTGCAGGACCCAACACTTGGCCTTGTTGAACCTCATCCTATTCACCTCAGCCCAGTGATCCAGTTTATCTAGATCCCTCTGTAGGGCCTCCCTACCCTCAGGCAGATCAACACTACCTCCCAACTTGGTGTCATCTGCAAACTTACTGTGGGTATACTCAATGCCTTCATGTAGGTCATCAATAAAGATATTAAACAAGATGGGCACCAGTACCAACCCCTGGGGATACCACTTGTAACTGGTCACCAGGCGGACTTTGTTCCATTAACCACTACCCTTTGGGCACGGCCCTCTAGCCAGTATACCTTACCCAAAGAAGATTATACCTGTCCAAGGCATGGGCAGCCAGTTTTCCCAGGAGTATACTGTGAGAGACCATGTCAAAGGCTTTGCTGAAGTCTAGACAGACTACATCAACAGTCTTTCCCTCATCTACCAAGTAGGTCACCCAGTCATAGAAGGAGATGAGGTTGGTCAAGCATGACCTGCCTTTCACGAACCTATGCTGGATGGGCCTGAATCCCCTCAATGTCATGTACATGCAGTGTGGTCTCTCTCAAGATGATTTGCTCCATACCTTTCCCAGGTACCGAGGTCAGGCTGACAGGCATGTAGCTCCCTGGATCTTCCTGACGGCCCTTCTTGTAGATGGGAGTCATGTTGGCAAACCTCCAGTCCTCTGGGACCTCTCCAGGTAGCCAGGAGCACTGGTAGATGGCTGCAAACGGCTCGGTAATCGCCTCCACCAGTTCCCTCAGCACCCTAGGATGAAGCCCGTCCAGTCCCACAGACTTATGACAGTCCAGATGGAGGAGTTCTTTAACTGTCTCCATTTGAATTACCAGGATTGTATTCTGCGTAGCATGCCAGGCTTCCAGATCAGAGTGTAAGGTTCCCTGAGGATAACTGATCTGCCTATCAAAGGCAGATGTAAAGACGGCTTTGAGGACCTCAGCCTTCTCCTTATCCTCAGTGGTTACATTCCCCGCTGCATCAAGTAAAGGATAGAAATTCTCCTCAATTCTTCTCTTACCACTGATATATTTATAAAAGGATTTCTTATTCACTTTTACTGCAGTGACCATTCTGAGTTCAAGTTGGGCTTTTGCTTTCTTAACTTCCTCCCTGCATACCTTAACAACTTTCTTGTTATCTCTCCAAGTAGCTTGTCCCTTTTTCCAGAAGACATAGACTCTCTTTTTCTTCCAGAGTCTCAACAATAGTTCTCGACTCATCCACACTGGACTCACCTTACAGCATTCAGGGACAACCTGTTCTTGTGCCTTTAAGATTTCCATCTTGAGGAACGTCCAGGTTTCTTGGTCCCATTTACCGTTAAGGAGCAAATCCCAAGGGACTCATGCTACAAGCATCCTGAACAGGTCAAAGTCTGCCCTCTTGAAGTTCAAGATAGCAGTTTTGCTAGTCACCTTCTGACACTGCCAAGAATAGAGAATTCTACATTTGCATGGTCACCCTGCCCAAGGCAATCCCCAGTCTTCACATCTCCCACCAGTCCTTCTCTGTTAGTGAAGGGAATAGAATGAGAGAATGTTAGTGAAATTTCCCTCACATGGGAAATGCTCCAGGCCCTTTATCATCTTTGTGGCCCACTGCTGGGCTCTTCCTAGGACATCCCTGTCTTTTTTGAACTCGATACAGTATTCTAAACGCGACCTAACCAGGGCAAAGTGGAGGGGAAGGATGAACTCCTTCAACAGGCTGGCCACACCCTTTTTAATATACCCCAGGATACCATTGGCCTTCTTGATCACAATAACACACTGCTGGCTCGTGGCCAACCTGTTGTCCACCAGAATGCCCAGATCCTTCTCCACCAAGCTCATCTCCAGCAGGTTATCCCCTAACCTGATTTATTTATGAATGGTATGTACAGTTAAAAATTCAAATATACTTCATGTTCTTTGATCAACTATGAATTAGACATTTTTTTTTCTATCCTTAAACATGGATTGTAAGTAGTATGATTTATCTATGATTTATGGCTAGCTATTTTCATTGACTGTGCAGAGAGACAAAGGATAAGATTTAGTCTTACCCTTGGTTTATCTTGTAGTCAAAACAAGAAATTGAGTAGAATTCAACTCATCCCAAAGATAACTTGTAAGCAGAGCCAAGGAACCACTACCTAAAAAAATGACTAATTATTTTATTGGCTTGAAAGTGATATCCCAGGATTAGAAATTGCCATCTTTTGAAGCTGAATGTGTTCCATCTCAAAGAAATAAAATGATTTAAGCTTTAGGACAATAAAAAATTATATAGATATTTAATCATTCAGATATCACAGTGATAAGAAATGTTTACAGTATTGGTGATGATTTCATATTGGTGATGATTTATAGCAGAAACCAAAAGAAAAAGACTTGATCTTCCTATGTCATTTAAGTCTTGCTGAGTAATTAACATTTTCCTATTGCAATTCAATTTTGTCAGTGAGTGGGGTTTTATTTTAAAGAAACAGGGCATGACTTTTGACTATATAACTCCACAGTAAGCAAGCTCAGTTCTACCCAGAATGCTTTATGTGTCTGAGGTCAGATTCACAGAGAACCTCATTAGCATCCTTTTATTTTAAAAATGCAAAATTCTGATAGGTAAGATGAGACTTGGCCTGTGTAAAAGGTGAGAAATCAGTAAGCTTAATGAAGGTTTTGTAAGCATGATACTATCTCATGCATTGCATTCAATTACCCTAACAACTGCCTTTGATGCTATAAATTATATACTTATTTTGACTAAAAGAAAATGCATGATGAGTTGTGAGGCTTACAAAAATCAAGTCAACGTTAGAGAAAGTGTCTGGATGATAGACAGAGAGACAAAGTATAATCTCTGTGATTTCCAATTGAAACATACACTGAGGCTTAACCTAATCCCTGAGGAAATGACAGCAAAAATAAGGTGAAAGACCAATTAGCCTCCTTCCATACTAATCTTAGTTAGAGCAACTTACTGTTTTTTGTACTTTCCTAGGAACAGGAAAACTCAAAATTTCATTGTCCATATCATTTCTTCAGAATAATTTCACTGTGATAGAATATCAATTCTTGCTGTCTACAGTTTTGCCACACACCAAATTTGAAAGATTTCTGATCTCACTGAAAGATTTGGTAGTGGTATGATGAGAAGGTAAATTAAACATGAAAATAAAGCCTAGATAGAGTGATTTTTAAGTTTATTCCATTTAAATTAAATGAAAGGATGAAAGTAGGTCTATAACTAAGATTTTCAGTGATAAAGAACAAAAGGGACAAGGAGAAATTAGGCAGAGAATTCAGCTGAGTGAGCAGATCCAAAACGTGGGTATTAAGAAAGTCTATATATTTTCCTTTTTGAATATAGGAAAACTACTGGAATGTTGTATCTTAGACATAAGTTGTCAGACTATGCTGAAAAAGGATAATAGAAAACTGAGATAGGAGAAAGGAAACACTAATAAGCAATAGAAGAAAAAAAAAAATGTTAGATACAGATATATATAGATGTTGGACAAAGTATGTCCAATGTCAAAAGACTAATAAAAGAAACATTCTTGACGTTCTTCAGGAGTCTTCAGCAAGGAAACACTATATATGGAGAGATAGAAGTTAAGAGATAACAAATTAATATATAAAGAGTTAAGGGAAAAAGTTATCAGACATCAGTAGCAAATTAAATATATTCCTGATTTTCATAGTAAATTAAAATACTAAGAAGGATTGAGAAAAAGAAGTAGAATAAGTGTAAAAACATAAATTGCTCAAATATATTCCAGCCATACATTTTATCATTACAGTCTAGATCTGAGGAAAGAAAAAAGGGTGCGATAATGCATGACTTTAAAAACACTGTAATGACAGATGTCTAAAAAACAACAAACAAACAAACAAAATACTTCAATACATTCTATTACAAAACTTTGGGAAAGATGGACAGATATTTCATGTGTCTGAATTTTCAAGAGCTAGTGATAGATTTAAGTTTGATACATGATTGACATAAAATCTGACAGAGGCAATTTTCATATAAGCCATTTGTCTATTTATTGACTGAAAAACCATTAAAAAAAAGCTGTAATATTTACACCATACATGTTTCACGTAATTCCCTGTAATTAAACACTCCAACAAACAGAAAGTTTCATTAATAATAATCTTAAGATGATTGTCATTCAGAATTTTAACTTCAGTTCAGTGAGAAGCAATTATATATGTTGATTATTTTTAATGTTATATTTTTTTTAAATTTGAAATAAAGAAATAAACAAAGTGAAAACTGTCTTGGGCAAAAAATCCATTATACTTTACTAAATAAATGTGGATAAATGATATTACTGTAGATATATTATCATATCTGGGGAAACCATTATTTCTTGCAGAACAAAATAAGCAAGACATATCATCGTGTGCCCTTTTTGTGAGAATAACCAGTATGTAATGACGTGATCTCAAGAATGTCCTTCAGCTGAGGACAGAATAGAAAAACTAGTAGCACACAGCATAAGAACAAAGTTTGTAGATATTTGAATATTTGTAGTAAAAATACCTCAATAAATGTAATGTTTTGTAGAAAATATTCACTAAGCAGCCCCATCTCTTGTAGGAGAGGTGTTCCTTGGATCATATTTGTGATCCTCCTCTGGACATGCTCCAACAGATCTGTGTCTCTTCTGTACTGCAGACTCCATGCTTGGATGTACTATTCCCGGTGAGGTCTCATCAGCACAGAGCAGAGGGGCACACAGTCACCAGCCTCAATCTGCTGATCACGCTTCTTTTGATGCAGCCCAGGATATGGTTTACTTTCTGAGGTGTGATGGCACATTGCTGGCTCATGTCCAGCTTGCCATCCACCAGTACCCCAATGTCATTTCAGCAATTCTGTTCTCCACTCTCACATTCCCTCAGCTTGTATTCATAGCGGGGGTTGCCATGATCAAGGTGCAAGACCTTACACTTGGGTTTGTTGAACATCATGATGGAGCTCATTTGAAGGATGAAAACTACCTAATCTGATACAGCTGTCACACCACAACCCCTTAACTGCTTTTCCATTTAGGGAGAGATGAAGCAGTTAAAGTATGTCAAGGGCTATCAAAAGGAGCTTCAGAGCCTACGAACAATGGCTAAAGGAATTAAATGCATAGATCATCTTTTCTTCTCTGCCTCCTTATTGGGTTAGGACATAGAAACAAACTGAAGAATCTTAGTTTTAAATACCTGGTTTCGTGACTGGTGCCACTGCCAGAACTTTAGTTTTTCTGACAATCAAATAGCATATATCAATCCAGGAGATTTCTGGAGTCTATTGAGGATAACTTCCTGGTCCAGGTATTAGATGGACTGACCCAAGGTGAAGCCCTACTGGACCTGATGCTCACCAGTGCGATGAAGAATAGAACATTAGAGAGGTTAAGACTGGAGGCAGCCTGGAATGTAGTGACCATGCACCTGGTGGAGTTTCTGGCCATCTTGAAGAATGGCCTGTCAAAAAGCAGAGTCAGGAGACCAAACTTCTGGCTGCTCAAGGAATTGCTGGATGGGATCCTTGAGAAACTGTCCTTAGGGGCATGAGAACAGAACAGAGCTGGCAGCTCTGTAAGGACACACCTCAGTGAGTACAATGGCTCTCCATCCCCCAGCAGAAGAAGTTCAGGGGAGGCAGGCAACCAATGTAGCTGTGCAAGGACCTGCAGCTAAAACTGAGAGAAAAGAGGGAAATGTACAGAAAGTGGAAGCAGGATTGTGTACCCTAGGAGGAATTCAGGCCTGTTGTCCGTGTGTGTAGAGTTAGAATTAGGAAAGCCAAGGCATAGAGGGAACTGAACTTGGTGAGGGATGTGAAAGATAACAATAAGGGGTTCTACAAGTACATAGGAAGGAAAATACTGGCCAAGAGAGTGTTCCCCCTTTGATAAAAGGTAATGGAGAGCTGACTTCCTCAAACATAGAAAAAGCTGAGGTACTCAGCTTCAGTCTTCACTGGTGATCACATTTCCCATGTCTGCCAGGACCCTGACCCAGGACTCTAGGTGAGGGTGTGGGGAGCAGATTCTGTTGCACTGTAACAAATTCAAGACCTTCTCATGCAATTGAATGTGCATAAGTCCATTGGACTGGAGGATATCCATCCTAGGGTTCTGAGAGAAATGGTTTATGTTGTTGCCAAGCTGCTCTCCATCATATTTGAAAAATAATGGTTGTCTGGTGAAGTCTCTAGTGACTGGAAAAAGGGAAACATTACTCCCATTTTTAAGAAAGATAGAAAGGAAGACCCCTGGAACTACAGGCCAGTGAGCCTTCATGGAGCAGATCCTCCTAGAAGCTATGTTAAAGCACATACAAGATAAAGAGATGATTCAAGTCAGCCAGCATGGCTTCACCAAGGGCAGATCATGCCTGACCAATCTGGTGGCCTTCTATGATGGAGTGATGGATTTGGTGAATGGGAAGAGGGTGATGGATGTCATCTACCTGGACTTCTGCAAAGCCTTTGACATGTTCCCTCACCACATCCTTCTCTCTAAATTGGAAAGGTGTAGATTTGAACTGTTTGACGGATTAGGAATTGGTTGGCTGGTCGCAGCCAAAGAGTTATGATCAATGGTTCTGTCTCAGGGTGGAAGCCAGTCACAAGTGCCTCAGGAATCGGACTTGGGACCAGTGCTCTTCAACGTCTTCATGTCTTGCAGGGAAAGGAGGTTCTTTTTAATATATACATACTTGGTGTGAGATTAAGAAACAACGGTTCAAATGTTGGTCCAACCAGTTTACTATAAATCCTAATCAGGGAGACGGAGAAGGGAAGGACGGTGACTACTATGAATTAGGGTGATGGGGAAGGGAAGGAGGGCGATAGAAAATATAGGAAATAAGCAAGAATTGCATGAAGTGCGGATAGTCACCACCAGGATCCAGCAGCGGTACCGTTACATGCCGTTTCGAAGGTCTGAGGCAAAAGCGCAAGAGGAGAGCAGCAGCAGCATGGCCAGCCTTGGGCAGCAAGCAGGTAGCAGGAAGAAATTGCAGAGCCAGTCTGGGGGGGATTAGCAGGTGGAGGAACTGACGCAGGGAGGGGTGTTACTGGACCTTATTCTCACCAACAGGGATGGACTTGTTAAGGAAGTAAAGGTTGGGGACAGTTTGGGTTGTAGTGATCATGAGATGGTGGAGTTCAAGATCCTGAGTGGAAGAAGCAAAGCAATAAGTAGGATTGCTACCCTGGACTTTAGGAGAGCCAACTTCGATCTCTTCCGGGACCTACTTGGAGCTATCCCGTGGGCTCGGGTGTTAGAAGGTAAGGGCGCCTCTGAGAGCTGGTCAGCATTTAAACAGCTCTTCATCCAAGCTCAGGTGCATCCCAGTGAGCAAGAAATCGGGAAAAGATGGCAGGAGACCTGTGTGGATGAGCAAGGAGCTCATGCGCAAGCTCAAAGGAAAGAAGAAGGTCCATGAACTGTGGAAAAAGGGTCTGACCACTTGGGAAGAATATAGGAATGTAGTCAGGGCCTGCAGGGATGCAACGAGGAAGGCTAAAGCCCATCTGGAATTGAATCTAGCTAAAGTGATAAAGGATAATAAAAAAGGCTTCTTCAAGTATGTTAACAGCAAAAGGAAAACTAGAGAGAATGTGGGCCCCTTACTAAGTGAGGGGGGGGTTCTCCTAACAGGGGATGCTGAGAAGGCAGAGATACTGAATGCCTTCTTTACTTCCGCCTTCAATGAAAAGGCTCTCCCTCAGGAATCCCACACCGTGGAGGTTAGTGAGAGGGTCTGGGGAATGGAAGACTTCCCTTTAGTCAGGAAAGAGGACGTGCGTGAGCGCCTAGGCAGTACTAAGGTCCACAAGTCCATGGGACCTGATGGGGTGCATCCACGTGTGCTGAGAGAGCTGGCGGAGGTCATTGCCGAACCGCTCTCCATCATTTTTAAGAGGTCTTGGACAACAGGGGAGGTCCCTGAAGACTGGAGGATAGCCAGAGTCACTCTTCAAAAACGGCAAGAAGGAAGATCCGGGTAATTATAGGCCTGTCAGCCTCACCTCTGTCCCTTGAAAGGTGATGGAACAGCTTGTGCTGGATACCGTCTCCAGACAACTGGGAGAAAAGGAGGTTATCAGGAGTAGTCAGCATGGGTTCACCAAGGGGAGGTCGTGCTTGACCAACTTGGTGGCCTTCTATGATGCTGTCACATGCTGAGTGGATGGGGGAAGAGAGGTAGATGTAGCCTACCTTGATTTTAGAAAAGCATTTGATACTGTCTCCCATGACATCCTTATAACAAAGCTGAGGAAGTGTGGGATAGACGAGTGGACAGTGAGGTGGTTTGAGAACTGGCTGACTGGCAGAGCGCAGAGGGTTGTCGTTGGTGGTGCAGAGTCTGGCTGGAGACCTGTAACCAGTGGTGTCCCCCAGGGGTCTGTGCTGGTTCCGGTCTTGTTCAACATCTTCATCAATGACCTTGATGAGGGGATCATCAGCAAGTTTGCTGATGATCCGAAGTTGGGAGGATTGGCTGACACGCCTGAAGGCTATTGATGTCTACATGCTCTTCAGAAGGATGAGGCAAGGAAAGAGGAGTGGAGGTCTTGCTATCTATACCAGGAAAGGAAGAGAATGTGAACAGCTATTCCTAAAACATAGTCATGAGCAAGCTGAAACCCTGTGGGTGACAATTAGAGAATGAGGCAGCAGTGGGAGCCTTGTGATCGGTGTCTGCTATAGGCCACCCAATTATGCAGAGCCTGTCGATGAGGGCTTCTACCTCAAGCTACAGGAGGCATCATAATTGCAAGGGCTTATATTGCTGGAGGACTGCTGGAATAACAACTGCTGGAAAAGTAGTACAGTGAGGTGTGGGCAATCCAAGAGGCTCCTGGAATGCATTGAGGCTAATTGCTTGAGTCAAATAATTGATGGTCCTACTGGGAGGAATGCAATACTGGATCTATTGCTATATCTATTGCTCATCATTGCACATGAACTGATTGATGACATTAAGACTGGAGACTGCCTGGGCTGTAGTGATCATATTATGTTTGAGTACATGCTCCATAGGGATATGAGACAGGGAATGAGTAAAATCAGAATGTTACATTTTAGGAAAGCTAACTTTCAGCTGTTCTGAGACTCAATGAACAAAATACCATGGGAAACTGTCCTCGCAGGTAAGGGTGCATAGCAGAGCTGGCAGATCTTTAAGGAAGCTTTCCTCAGAGAACAGAAGTTCTCCATCCCCCAGTGTAGCAAGTCAGAAAAGTGAAGCAAGAGACTAGCATGGCTCAAACAGGTTCTGCTGGTCAAAGTGAAGAGCAAGAAAAATTGCACAGGCAGTGGAAATAGGAGGTGGAGCCATGGGAAGAGTATGAGGGAACTGCTAGAAATGAGGTCAGGAAAAACAAGGCCCTTCCCTGGAGACTTTCAAGGTGAGGCTGGATCAGGTCCTAGGCAAGTCATTGAGCTGTGGGAGTCCCTGTTTTTGTAGGAGATTTGGACTAGATGACCTTTAAATTTCCTTTTCAACTAGTAGGCTTTAGTAAGAGTTAGAGTTTTTCAGTACTTTCCATAATCTGTCTGTGGACAAACTCTCTGCACATCAAGACATTTACTAAATTTAGATGTGTACAAGTATTAACAAATATTGCTAGTTACCTCTGTGATTTTTATCACAGTATTTCAGAGTTACAGTGTGAAACCGGCAGTGAGAACATCACCACAGGTAAGATACCCAGCCACTGAGAATCATGGCATTGGAAGATACTGCAAAAAACTGTGGATGAAATGGTGATCCAAGTCCACCACTCAAAGTTGAGCCAACATAGATCAGGTTGTTAAGTATTGTGTCAGTCAAAATTTTTAATATTTAAAAGGATAAACCTCTGAGTTTGTAATTATAAGATTTTGATTGTAAATTATATGATTTTAGAAAAAGGAAAAAAAAAAAAAAAGACTAATTAGAACTAAAGAAGATCATTAAAATCAAATCAGAAAGTATGATAGATCCCAAAGTGGACTCATCTGTTTCATCTGACTGTGTTCACTGTAGTACTGTAGTCTAAGACAAACATTGTTTTGACACCAACATTTACAGTGGTGTTCTGAATCTGTCTAGAATGCAGCTACCTGTCTTTATAAGAGCCCAGGTAGTGCAGCGCTTTGGATTTCTAACTGGAACTATTGATTACACACTAGTGCTTTGGTTAACCTTAGGATGCATATCATCAAAGTATTCTCCTTTTCACTTTCCTCTGCAGCAAGTAGGCTATGAATGGACAAGAATTTGGGATGGAACAGCTAAGACAGCTGGCCCTAACTGACCAAAAGTATAATCCATGCCAATTAATGTCATGATACAATGAAAAAATGGTGCTGGAAGTTGTAGGTCTCGCTCAGAGACTGGCAAAGAAATAGTCTGATTATGCAAGTGGTGCATAATCTTTGTGTATTTGGGGTTGTTTTCTGTTGTTGTTGCTGTTTGCTTGTTTTCCCCTCTTTCCTTAACTTTTTAAACCACTTTATCTTTATCAGTGAGTTTTATGATTCTTGTTCTTCTTCTTTTCTCTTCAGTTCCACTGCAGGGATTGATATGAATATGTATCTCCAAGACTGCTTAATTACTTGTGGGTCATCCCACAGCAAATGTCCAGAAAATGGGATAGAATAATAACATAAAGAGTTACATTTTCCTTCTGTACAAATATATCTGAATAATCATAGCCTTATTTCTGGATTTGTTTGTCTACTTTTACCATATAATATTATTTATTTTCCTTCAATAACACTCAGAGACTTTAACTACATTTGGGATTTCAAACACAGATATACTATTTTGTATTCATATGCATGTCATCTGAGTTTATACATTTACTTCTTTGTGTACTTTTGTCTTACACAGCAACTGTTGGCAGAGGAAAAAGTAGAGAGTTGGTGTTATATGTGAAATAGATAGGTAGTGTTTCACTCGAGAGAACACTTCCTCCAAAAATTATAATTTATAAAATAGAATATCCTGAGTATGACACGAGTCAATTTCTTCTAATATAAAATATGGACAATGTTTTCTTTCATTTATATTTTTATGATACATAATGTCTTTATAATTTCTACCACTCCACATCAAAGCTGCCAACTACTGAGTGTCTAACTAAGTAGCATGTGTAGAAAATGAATGAATTGCTAAATGTCCCATAACATCCATGGAGAATACGCTTGCATTTGGAGTCAGGAATTTTAAAACTGAGACAACAGATGAATGGTTTTCACTCCAGTGGAGTAAGGGTTTTGTCAGTGACAATTCTTTTATGCTCTGCGTCTGAATGGAAGGAGAAAATCAGAAACAGAGAGAAGAATGAATAGAATGCTCAAAAGCTACAAGCCTATTGTAATACATGAACTCAAGAACTGAATGACAATTACATTAAGAGAAATGGAGAAAAATAAATAGGCCAGAACTTGGTGCATCTGGTGTTATGTTATCTAGAAGGGTTGAAATACTTTTTTAGAAATACTGGGTGGAGATAGGAGTGAGGAGACTAGAAAATGAAAATTTTTACAATTTCTAGTGTCTTCACAGGGAGTACATTTTCACTAATGTCTGAATGGATTCAATGGAATCTATTTAATGTCTGGAAATTGTGGCTGGATTCCTAAACACTTAATCTATGACTGCTAAGTGACATAATGTCCAGAATTATTCCTGAGTGTAGTAAGGATCTATCAGTATCCTCTCTGTCTCAGTTTTGATACCTAACAACTAAGAAAATTGTAATGTGTGGCAGATTTTAGGAGTTAGAACCACTCACTGCAAATAACTAGTTCAGGTATATTCAGCCTATTTAGAAGATTAGAGAACTCACAAATGTAGTCCCAAATATATTTTGCTTCTTAACCTCAGTGATCAAGAAATGTCCCTCATCCAATTATATTTCATACTGTATGTATATTCCTAATGGTTGTCATAAACTTGACATAAGAATAAAGTAAATTTGCCTAGACTCCCCTTTCAATATCTAAAGGGGAGCTATAAATAAAAAGAAGAGACTCCCTAGGAGGATATGTGGTGATAGGACAAAGGGAAATGGTTTCAAAGCTAAAAAGGCTAGATTTAGGTTGGATATAGGGAAAAAGTCGTTAAGAGTGAGGGTAGTGAGGAACCGGAATAGATTGCCTGGAAATGTGATGGATGTCCATCCCTGGAGACAGGTTGTGAAGTCTCCTTCTCTGGAGATATTCAAGACCTGCCTGGATGCCTACTTGTGCGACCTGGTATAGAGAATCTGCTTTGGCAGGGGGGTTGGACTTGATGATCTCTGGAGGTCCCTTCCAACCCCTACGATTCTGTGATTCTGTAATTCAGGGTAGGGCTGGATCAAGCCCTGGGTGATTGGATTAATCTGTGCATGTCCCTGTTCACTGCAGAGGAGTTGGGATAGATGACCTTTAAAAGTCCCTTCCAACTCTAAGGAGTTTATGATTCTGTGATTTTATGATCTTTATCTAGTGTCATTTGAGATGCCCCTGGCTGTCCCTCTTTGTTGCCACTTCAAACAAACAGAAGAATTTTACCCTCCTAGTGTCATATCTACCAACTCCTTACAAATATTTTAGACAATACAGAGCATCTCAAATGACATTTAAATGCATCAACTCTATCTTGGCTCTCTCTGCAATGCTGTCAGTGCAAATCAAGGGCCAAAAAGGAAGTTGCCTGATGAGAAAACAACGCAAGAACTCCACACAGAGCAAAAGCTGGTTTCCCTGAGCTCTCAAAATCAGTCCAACTTTTACTCTGGTTCAAATGACTTTACCCTCTATGAGAAGAATCTGGTGTCAAACTGTGATTGAAAAGATTTGGCCCTGTTACATAGAATAATTTTGGGGATGAATACTACCATATATCTGTGGGTATCTTACCAAGAAACCTGAGGAAAATCCCTGAACATATTGCATTATAGTAAACAACTATCCAGAGAGTGAAAGACTCAAGTCTTAAATTGCAATGCATGAAGTAAAAACAGGATGTCATGTTGTATTAGCATATTCTGGGTTATTCTGTTTTTTACAGTGTACCATAATGTGAAATGACAGGTGAAAACATTCATAGATTTATGTCATAAATTTTAGGATACGATTTTTTGCTGTTGTTTTGTTTTGATCTTTTTCTTGTTGTTGTTGTCTTTATATATTATTATTATTGTTCCTGTTACTGTTATATTTTTCTTGATCTATTATGGCTGCTTTTTCACTCCAAGTTTGGCAGGTGGATAATGAATATTGTCTATTGTGCCATTATTATGATTAGAAGTGGATAGCAGTTGTTCTGCTATTGACTCATTTCTGCTATTGACAAGCTAATTCTGACATTTTTTTTCAGCTTATCAAAATCTATTGTCAGCTGAAGCGTGTGTATCTTGCATCTAACAAGCAAATCTTTTACTAAATTGTAGAATCCTGCCATTAGTTTGTCAATGCATATAGTATTTTGTCCCTCCGCAATTATTTAATACTGATTTCAAAACAGTCTAACTCATCTTTGAGGATCAAGATGAGTGAGTCACAGACCAAAAACAAAAACAAAAACAAAAACAAAACAAACAAACAAAACTTGTAATAGTCATGTGATCCTTAACTGACCAATAGTTTGTATATAGTCAAGATGAAATGCCTTGCCGTATTATCATTTTTTAACTGTCTGAAAGTTAATTATCAAATGCAGGTTAATCTTACGGGCTCCTCCAGAGAACATTTCATGCTACCTGCCACTGACATTTTCTTTTACTGATGTGAACTAATTTCTGAAACTGTTTCTATTTCTTTACTGAGTGCAGAAAGAGAGAAAGAGCCTGTATAAAGTTTCAGAATGACTGAGTACTTAGGACTGTAAGAGAGTTCAAGGTAAAAAGGTAGAAAATTTGCTCAAATTCTTGCTCAAAGTAGACTTATATTTACACTATATTTAATCTTGTCCTGAAAATCTTTGTGGATGAGGATTTCACATTCTGTCTGAAGAACTTGTTTGACTGCTTGCGACAGGCATAGATAGCTGAAATTAATCTTACAGTAAGGATCCAAATCCCACAATAAAAGCATATAAATAAGTAACAGTCAAGATTTAAAATTCAACCTCAACACTTTTGACAATGTCATGCAATTTAACAGATAGATGGATAGTATTAATTTCTTTCTATATCTAAATATGCTGTTGACTATTTCTAAAATTAAGAATTTTTAGTTAGTTATTGAAAGGTTTTTGCTAATTTGTTTCTTTTTAATGTTTGTTTTATTACCAGTTATGGAAATAGCAGATACTATTGCTGAAGTTCCAGGTTCTATGTAAAGCACATTTAGGGGGAAAAAAAAAAAAAAAGTTTTAAATTGCACAGAAAAATATATAGTAAGCCAGGAGTTTTCAGTTTACAGGGCAAATTATCATCCCTATACATGAAAAAGTAATCTCCAGTGGGCAATAATGCCTAAAGCTGAGTTATATCCACTTTTTCATCCCATAAGTCAATAGCTTTCCACTATAAACATCAACTCTAGTCAATATGATATGCTGCATACTGATATATTGACTAATGGTATTATTAAAAGCTCACAAAATGTCAGCAACTGGGAATTTCTCATGCATATACATCTGCATTTCAGTAAATAAGTTGCTCTGAGTAACTTACGTAGCCATGCACAGCTGGGAACAGTCTCTGTAATGCTCCCCATTTTGTTTTCCTAATAGATTCCAAAGTTCTCCAATGCCTCTACTCCTCCAATTTTGTTTCATATTGGTTTGTTTTTATTATTTTATTTTATTCATTTCATTTCATTATTCATTTTTTTGTTGTTGTTGTCATTGCTTGTTTACCTTTCTTATTTCCTTTTGCAAAAAAGACTTCCTCCTTCTGTAAAAGAAGTAATCTAGAGATTTCTTTCTTGCAAAAGGTAACAAATAATTACCCTTTTTTTTATATATAAAGCATGCCATAGAGTGAAATTTTTCTTCCTTTTTTTTTTTTTTCACAACGACGACACTGGCTCTTATCTCCTTTGTTGACAGAAAGTCTCTGAATTCATAAGGCAGGTAAATGAAAAGGAACCTCTTATGTTTTCAAGATGTGTTTAGTTTAATGATCTATGCACGGGATTAGTGAACTTCCAGGAGAAGCTGATGGCCTAGTGAACACCTAGAGAACATTATCACCATCTAGTTACGAGTTCCAAATATATGCCTTATGTCAGGTTCATCTCTTCTGTTTAACACACACACACACACACACACACAAAATAAATAAATAAATAAATAAATAAGCTGATCTGTATGGACACATTATTTATACTTAGTTTGAGATTCCAGAAAAGTTAAATTTTGTTTGCTTTATTGATTTTCAAATATTTACCAAACTAAGGAAAGGTATATGTGCATAAAAATCAGATGAATTGGCAAGATAAAAAACACATATGTGAATCAAATATCTCCAGCTCTTAGTATATTTTTGGCATTTAAGTATCTTATTTGCACCTACCATTGTTTAACATCATGCGTAAATTAACAATGAAAATGTGTATGTATTCATGAACTTGGTCTGAAGTGTCTGACAGTTTGTCAATCACCTCTTCAAGATATTGCAGACTCGTTAGACAGGTCATTTAAATTTTCATCAGCTGTACAGATGTCACATTCCATCCAGCTAGTAG